>NC_069504.1:720147586-720320086 GCF_027579735.1 Bombina bombina
TAAGTGTAGTTAGGTTGCGGTGATGTCCAGAGTGGCAGATTAGGGGTTAATGATTTTATTTTAGTGTTTGCAATGCGGGAGGGCCTCAGTTTAGGGGTTAATAGGTAGTTTATGGGTGTTAATTTAGTTATGAGTTTTATGCTACAGCTTTGTAGCGTAAAACTCATAACTACTGACTTTCAGGTGGCGGTACAGATCTTGTAGTTATAGGCTGTACCGCTCACTTTTTGGCCGGACAGGCAAACTCCTAATACCGGCGCTATGGAAGTCCCATTGAAAAAGGACTTTTTGAAAGGTGCGGTAGTTACGTTGCGTGGCGGCCAAAAAGGTGTGCGGTACAGCTATACCTACAACACCTGTAATACCAGCGGTAGTGAAAAAGAGCCATAACACTGCTTTTTCACTCATAACGCACAACTCGTAATCTAGCTAAATGTCTATATAATACATAAAGAAACATTATTTTTATTGTTTTGTCTAAATCCTGAGTTTTCCTTCAGATGAAAAAAACATTTAAACTTTGGCGTTAACATTATTTTGTCATTTAATGGACATGATTGTGAAAACTAAACTGTCATAATTCTGATAGAGCATGTGACTTCTAAAACACTTTTAAATTCACTTCTGTTTTTGAATGCACTTTGTTCTCTTGGTATTTCTATGCTGAAAAGCATATGTACATTTGCTGAGTAGCAATGCACTCCTGGATGCTATTTGTTAATTGGTGACTACACACACATGTCTCTTGTCATTAGCTCACCAGATGTATTCAGCAAGCTCCTTCGCTGCGGTTTAACGCATAATAGTTGTATACAGGCAATAGAACAATAATAAACTTTTATGTACCTTTAATATAATATAAACCACAATTAAGATCATAGTTTTATTTTCCTAATGATCATGAGATCTTTATGTTTATTATCTAGAAATAAAACCCATACTTGGTTACATAAATCAGTTATGTCTCAATTACAAAACTCAAGACTAAAATTTGCATTCCCCCCCCCCCCCCACACACACACACACACACATACATTTTCTCTGCAAAGGATAATTACTGGCCATTTTGGAACAGAACTGTCCTTTTCATTGTGGTCAGACTGTCTTCCTACAAAAGATTTCTCTTTTGTGCGGGGTATAAATAAGCTAAAATAGTCTACAGCCTGTATTTGTCATTTAAGTGCCACTTTTGAGTGTCACAGACAGGCTCTTGGAAAGATATTTGGCTATATACTGTATGTGTGTGGGAGGTGTTTATGAGTTGTTGAAAGGATAAAATGGTTTTTTTTTCTCTTGCAGTACATTCTATTTCTGTATTCAAGGACTTTTTGGGTTTCCCATCCCCCCTTCTTCTGTCGGCTGCTTTAAATGTTGATTTTTTTTTTCCTTTCACATTCATAATAACCCTGGATCACTGGTGTTAACGGGAATTGACAGCACAGTGATCTTGCCCTTATTTGCATTGTAAATAATATAGGAGAGATGCTGAGAATATCAGATCAGAATCAAGGTAATTTTATATGGAAAAATGGTGCATCTGCCCTTGAAATTCAAACTCCTTGCAGAAAGTATTTCATATCCCTTTATGACCACTTAATAATTTATTTTTATTGTGTATATATATATATATATATATATATATATATATATATATATATATAAACAAGAAAATAATCAGCGCTTGAAGTTGATGTTTAAACTGCTATTCACAATATATATATATTCTCATCCACTAGTAAGAATAAATATATTTTTATATATAGATATATATCTATGTGTGAAACAATTTACAGTTAGTGTAAATAACAGTCTTATTCAGATGGACAGTCTGTGGATGTACAATATTCCATATAGTCCACAAAACTAGTTCCCGTGTGCTATAGGTGTGGGCAGCCCGTCTGATGTAAAGATGATCCCCCGCAAGGTGAGGTTCCTCTCGAATTGTCTGGAAAAGTATAGAAGGAGACAGGCGCACAGGGGCACACTTCGTGTAATACGTTCACAAACAGTACATAAATAACAGTGGGGGAATTATCCGCGCTCACCTGATGTACCCTCAAGTAGTGAGGTACTAAAAATGCACTTCTATGGTTATACTCTGTTCCTTTGCTCCCTTCTCGTTTGTCCACGATCCTCCAGTGTTTGGTGTATCTCCAGTGGGTCACCGTTGTCCGTTCACCTATTTCCCATATCTGCCAAAAAAGGAAAGGCAAACAATAGTGCAGATGGCTTCTTAATGTGATCACTATTAAAATACTCCGGTTTCGGTCTCCACTGACCTTTCTCAAGACTCATACATATATACACACACACATACAGGCATATATATATATACATATATATATATATATATATATATATATATATATATATATATATATATATATATATATATATATATATATATATATACACACACATATACATCTATACACATACATATATACACACACACACATACAGGCATATATATATATATATATATATATATATACACACACACACACACACACATATACATCTATACACATACATATATACACACACACATACAGGCATATATATATATATATATATATGTATATATATATATATAAAAAACAGCAAAACAACCCAGCGATTGCAAAAAAATAATAATATAAAATGGAGGATTAGTTGCAGCTATGGGCTAAGAGCAGATAAGCCTCTCTATGGCCCCTCTAGTACTTGTGTCTTAGCCTAAGCCATCCATACTGGCTTTTAATTCAGCATGTGAATTCTACCTGGGATGCTCTAAGTGTGGTTTTCCTAGAAAATACTTAAAGGGACATTAACCTGCTAGATATAACTACAGTAACACAGTTAATACTCATTATAGATCACACATTTGCCTATTTGTGCGTGCGTGATAATGGTAGGTTATTTATCACGCATGCGCAAGTAGGCAAACTGTGAGCTTGCGGTAGCATTTAACGATCAGAAATTCATATACAGTACATATATATTTTAAATTGCTGCCCATCACTGCACAATTTACGACATTAGAATGAGACTCCCATTGGAGCCTATGGAAGCCCGCTCTTGTGAGCGCCATGCTACCGTGCAATGCAAACGCAATTGCACCTCACTTGTAATACCAGTGCACATTTGCGTGTGCTGGTATTACAAAGTGGAACATAAATATTGCTTTCGATGAAGCAATATTTTGTTCTCTATTTATAATCTGGCCTTAAATGAATGCTAGATAGAATGATGTATTTAAAGAATAGATTAGTATGTGTATAACATGCAGATGTATTTTTTAAAGTTTCATTAGTTGTTTAAATACTGACAAAATAAGTGTAAAGTTTTAAAGTCTATAAAACAATAGGAGTTGCCATGTTGTAAATTAGGTTACCTTCTCTGCTGTGACCACCAATTAGGGACAGTAGTAAATAGGTCACTAGTGTGTGCAGCCAATCACTGAGTGGAATATAACAGTTTTTTGCACTTCCATTTTTTAACAGGAACTAAAAAGCTCAAAATGTCAGAATGGAATTACAGGAAAAAGGGGCAAAATATACAATAACAATATTTTGAAGATTTTTTTTTTTAAATATATATTTGATTTATCATTTTATATTTTCTCAAAGTGTTTAATGTCCCTTTAAAGCTATTATCTTATTTAGCCATTTACAAGTACTAGTTAGTGAAGCTCTGCATCTTCCCTGCACTCCACCATCTTGGAAGTGGTGGCCATATACAGATCACTGATATTGTTGTTTTCTAAACAAGCCTTATTGTTTACTTCAGTTCACAATACAGAGCGGGAGTTGTACATTTATGCAGTAGGTAGATTGCTCCTTATTATTCCAGAGGCCTTTTATATTTATGTAACTTTTAAACTGTGTATGATTGCCCAAGGTGCAAGGTGCAGCTGTCAAAAATCAGTAACATCACTAATCTGTGATCTATCACAAAATGCAACAATGTGCAAGCTGATAGCAACGCCCAGTCCAAAGATGCAGAACTTTACCAACAAGCTTCTGTAATAGGTTATAATAAGATAATAGGTATTAAAAAGAGTGGCAGGTACAGGAGGAAAAACACAAGCATGGTATTAACCATGTCACTGAAGTTCTAATCAGGAGTTTAATGTTCCTTTAAACACAATAATGGAGTGTTCTCTGGGACTGAACTCTGTGTACATCCCATGTCCTTAGCAGCTTTCTCAGCATAAACTGGAAGCATTTTGCATAACATGGGAATAGGGTTGCCAGCTGTCCACCACAAAAATACTGGACAATCTCTAGGTGACTTGGCATGATTATAGCTGGGGTCATATAATGCCCCCACTCTAGAAGTCCCACTCTTGATCCAACCAAATATATTCACAAATGAGCAGTCTTTTTACCCCGTGTCTACTAGTATCATACATATTACATTCACAATTGAGCAGTCTTTTTACCCCGTGTCTACTAGTATCATACATATTACATTCACAAATGAGCAGTCTTTTTACCCCGTGTCTACTAGTATCATACATATTACATTCACAAATGAGCAGTCTTTTTATTTTTACCCCGTGTCTACTAGTATCATACATATTACATTCACAAATAAGCAGTCTTTTTATTTTTACCCCGTGTCTACTAGTATCATACATATTACATTCACAAATGAGCAGTCTTTTTACCCCATGTCTACTAGTATCATACATATTACATTCACAATTGAGTAGTCTTGTTACCCCATGTACACTAGTAACATACATATTAAATATTGTATCTCTTCAGCTGTGGCACCTATGGTTGCACCTCGGCCATGTTTTCCTGGACACTTACAAGCTACGCATGCTGCAGGGTATGCAAGGTGGAACATGTATTGTGCCTCTGGACATCTCATGAGAAGTGATGATAAACAGTACAATACATGTTCCTCCCTACAAACCCTACAGCATGTGTAACTCATAAGTGGCCAGGAGAACATGGCCGAGGTGGTAATCCTAGTGGCACCACAAATAAACAGTAGGGATTTGACCCCTTTGACTGTCACTCATTTCTTTCTGTCTCATATTTGTAATGCTATGAGGACTTTTCCATTTATCTAAAACCAAAGGACTTTAAAAAGTTGGACAGCCCTTCCAGAGGAAACAGATTGCACATGTACTGACACAGGCAGCTATCGCTAGAACAATATGGGTTCAAACTCCACTACTGACCACAAATATATCCAAAGCAACAAAATAAATTAGCTTACTCTATCATTCAAAAAGTACCAAACACGGAAACAGAAAATCAAGGATTATTTACATTCAGGGCAAATTTCTCAGAATCTGTCCAGATGATGACAGATGAGAATCATAGGCCCAATAAGACTGCCCACATTTCCTATAAAGCCTAAATTAGTTTGTCCAGTCTATTAGAAACCACTTTCAAAACTAGTTTTCACGTGACTTTTCTCAAAAGATTTTTTTAAGACCTTTCACCTCTTCTTCTCCTCCCTACACAGGCCCCATATGTAGTGAGTTAGTAGGTTTTAGGAGGCAGCCCTTTAGGTTAGATGGCTGTCCCTTAGGGTGGAGAAATCCATTAGGTTGGAGTTACTTAGGTTTGACCGGGGTGAGGATCCTTTGGGTGGGGGTACATTAACTGCAGATGTAACTTAGGATAGATGGGGTTCCCATGGCAGGGAGTCCCAAAGTGGGGGATTACTTAGGTTAGGTGGGGTTCCTTTGGGCATCTGTCCCTTTAGGTGGTGTATCACTTAGATAAGTACATTTTTGGCCTAGGTGTTATGGAGTTAAGTATGGAGTGCAGTGGTTGGTCATGTGGTTTACTGGAATGTGTGCATAATACTACAACTAAGTATAAATGTTTTAGCCACCACTGAGGTCTTTAAGATTACAAGTGCGTTAATACAGTTAATTCATATCGCAGAATAGTGTCAATCTGCTCTCAAATAAAGACCAGGCTGAAGCATATATTTTTAAACTTTTGTTGTTAATTGAATCGATTTGGCCATTTTCAGAAAGCAAAATCAACCGAGCAGTGACATTCACCATATGAATGTGATGAGCTAGATCACAAAAAAATAATCTAAAGAACATAGCACTTGGCTATATCAAGACTGCAGTATTGTCTAGTAACAAGTACGATTCTACTTGACAAGATCAGATAGACATATCTTTCAGGTATAACTTTGAACTCACACCATGCAATAGCTTATAAAAAATGTGCAGAATCTACTGTAAAAGACCTTTCATAAAAAATATAAAACTAGCAGTTGACAACTCCTTTACTCATTTACTCTGACCACTTGCCAACTATTTTAAAATCTAACATTGTATTTGTCAGTCTGTTGCTGTGTTTAGGATAACTCTATGACAATCACAAGCATATATTTATATTTCCGAACTGTATTGACCTTTACCGCATTAAATGGAGAAATGTCATTCTCTAAAATAAGAATATCATCTCTTGTTATACTATTTTTTTCAATCCTGTGTGTATTACTTATATTGGGCCAGATTACAAGTGGCGCCCTAAATACATGTTTTGCTTGCATGAAAACACTGCTGGGAGTAGACTGCTAAGGCAGCTTAGCATGCGTACTGCAAGCTGAAAGTAAAATGTTTGCATGCGAGCAAAACCGACGTGCGCTATTTTCAGGACTTCAGATATCGCATCCGCTTTAACTTCTCAATGGAGTGCGCTTTAAAAAAAACTTACACTTATCAATCAAGCGCTACCCTGACACAGCTTAAGACCTACTGTGCTTAACCCAAAGTGAGTTACAAATACTTCATATTCCAAATGTTCTTTAAATTTTTAAATATATATTTATATAAATATAAATATATATATATTTATATATATATATATATATATTAAAAAACTATATATATATATATATATATATATATATATATATATATATATATATATATACAGTATCTCACAAAAGTGAGTACACCCCTCACATTTTTGTAAATATTTTATTATATCTTTGCAAGGGAGAACACTGAAGAAATTACACTTTGCTACAATATAAAGTAGTGAGTGTACAGCCTGTATAACAGTGTACATTTGCTGTCCCCTCAAAATAACTTAACACACAGCCATTAATGTCTAAACCGTTGGCAACAAAAGTGAGTACACCCTTAAGTGGAAATGTCCAAATTGGGCCCAAAGTGTCAATATTTTGTGTGGCCACCAATGCTCATGCAAGCCCAGATCATGACACTCCCACCACCATGCTTGACTGTAGGCAAGACACACTTGTCTTTGTACTCCACTCGCTGACACCATCTGAACCAAATAAGTTTATCTTGGTCTCATCAGACCACAGGACATGGTTCCAGTAATCCATGTCCTTAGTCTGCTTGTCTTCAGCAAACTGTTTGCAGGCTTTCTTGTGCATCATCTTTAGAAGAGGCTTCCTTCTGGGACGATAGCCATGCAGACCAATTTGATGCAGTGTGCAGGGTATGGTCTAAGCACTGACAGGCTGACCCCCCACCCCTTCAAACTCTGCAGCAATGCTGGCAGCACTAATACGTCTGTTTCCCAAAGACATCCTCTGGATATGACGCTGAGCACGTGCACTCAACTTCTTTGGTCGACCATGAGCTTAATTTTAGGGTCTTGGCAATCTTCTTATAGCCTAGGCCATCTTTATGTAGAGCAACAATTCTTTTTTTTAGATCCTCAGAGAGTTCTTTGCAATAAGGTGCCATATTGAACTTCCAGTGACCAGTATGAGAGAGTGTGAGAGCGATAACATCAAACCTAACACACCTGCTCCCCATTTACACCTGAGACCTTGTAACACTAACGAGTCACATGACATCGGGGAGGGAAAATGGCTAATTTTGCCCAATTTGGACATTTCCACTTAGGGGTGTACTCACTTTTGTTGTTAACGGTTTAGAAATGAATGGCTGTGTTTTGAGTTTTTTGTGGGGACAGAAAATTTACATTGTTATACAGGCTGTACTCTCACTACTTTAAATTGTAGCAGAGTGTCATTTATTCAGTGTTGTCACATGAAAAGATATTATAAAATATTTACAAAAATGTGAGGGGTGTACTCACTTTTGTGAGATACTGTATGTATGTAAAATATATTTTATATGGTTTGGTTAGAGCAAATCAAACGTTTAATTCTCTCTCTCTCATCTTGTGCAGCTGTTGACCTCAACCTGGCAGCACCAGCTCTTGTAGGGATTAAGACTATTGTGGACTGGATGATTTGAATGGGGAGCTGGCAGAGAGTAATGGCTTGGAGTTGCTTTGAATAAAAAGCAAAAAACACATGGCTGAAACACTTTTCTCAGTGAAGACTGATTTTGTCAATGGAAATAAATGTAGAAACGTAGTGCCTCATTACAGTCAGGGATGAATTACCAAACAGTAGGCCCTTAGCTAAAGAACCTGTTCCTGCCACATTTGCATATATTTAAAAATATAATCTGTGGGAAGCACATTCTCTGATGGTGAGGTGGTCCAAGGAAGAGCCCAAAGAAGAGTTTCATCGAAGAGGTGCAGGATTTGTGGCAAAGGACCTGAGATGTTGAACAATTTGTCATGAACACCTCAAATTAACTTCTCCATGCCCTGCCTATGATCTCAACCCTTCCTGTTAAGGAAAGCAAATAGCTTTGATTCAAACTTTGGTGTGGCCAACTCCTTCCCAGGAAGAGAAGGTGAGGTGGGAAGCCAGGGACCACTTAGAAGACTGAGGATATCTGATATTTTTTCCTGCTGGATCAACTAATTTGTCCTCAAGTGTCTGATCCACAGCTAGCATTCGCTGGGTGAAAGCCTCAGAAGTGGAAGGGCCCTCACTATGAGAGGGCTCATACACCTCCCAATCATGGTCCAGATAATAATCCTGACCCAATCCCATAAAATCATCATAATCTATGTTCTAAAACCCAGTGAGATGACTTTCAGGTTAGAGGGTTCTTTTACCCTGTTTTACCTCCAGGGAAGAGGTTAAATTACCCCTATTGACAATGCTATTGGGATTAAAAAAAAGTTTTTTTTTACTAGGTTTAGGGGTATCAGATTATGAGCTAGAAGAATAAATATTTCTGACATATGCCTGGAAGGAGTTAACAGCTCCAGGAATAAAGAAGCCCAGGCACTCAGTGTGGAAGCAATGCAAAGGAATATTTTTTAAAAAGCATAGCCTAACTGCAAAACCATAAGTAAGTGGCACCTACTGGTAAGCTGTGCATTGGTTGTTAGAGGAAGTATGGGTTCCCCCAAAATTGAGGAAACAAGCCACCCACACCAGCTTGTAGTTTCTAAATCTGTTTCTAGATTGGTTTGTTTTTGTTATAAGGATATAATGTTTGAGCAAACTGGTAGCTACCTAATAGTAAGCGTTATTGGGCCACTCTCCACAGTATTTTTTCAGTTCATTCTTTTGCAGGCAGACACTCTCCCTGATATCATTGGATGATTTGAAAACCCTGGATAGCCAATGAAATACAATGTGCTGGCTTAAACAAGCGTCTTTTTACTTTGTTTTTATACTATTACTCTCTTTTGCCTGATGAAACGACCATTGCACCAGATCAAGAAACGCGTTTCAATATATTAAAACTTTGTTTTTATTATCTCTACGGAGGTGTCTGCTTTTTAATAAACTTCTGCAGAAGGAATTGTATTGTTTCACATTGGAAGTTATTTTTATCCAGCTTTTTACTGATCGCTGATCACTGCCTGCTGTTTGGACGCTGACAGACCATACACCAGTCTCGCCCTGATACGGGGGAAGTATTCAGTTAGTTGTCTACTGCAAGTGTCAGTCTGCTCGTTTGCACTCTAACAAGTGCCAGCACAAATTGTGAGTTTTATTCTACTATTTCTTTGACCATAATATTTATGGATTTCATTGTGAGGCGCCCCTTTTCTTTCTGATCTAGATCCTCAAGGTGAATTTGAAATTGTTCCCTTCAAATAGAGCAGCCTCACACACATACATATTCATTTTGAATTTGGACTTATATTTCAACAGTTAAATCACTTTGATATCATTGTTTTATATTGATTGACCTTTTTCACCATTTTTTCAACAGCATTTGTTTGTTTGTTTTTGGTATTTATTCATCGTTTTACATTTTTAACTATTTGCAATAGCATAACTAATATCATTAGTGCGCCACCTTGTCTAGGTTTTTTTTTTTTTTTTGCACCTAGCACTTAGTTTAATTATTTTGCATATATGATCATCACAGAATTTTATATCACAGAAACAAATGTATTATAATATAAAAAAAGCTCCTCATTACTCATTTGTATTTCAGTATAAATGCAAATTTATTTTGATCAAAAAAACGTTTTTTTTGTAGCCTATTATTCTTTTAATACTGGGCCAAAACTAGATTTTATGAAATGTTAAAGTGAAATTAAAATTTTGTTTCATGATTCAGATAGATCATGGGATTTTAATCCATTTTCCAATTTACTTCTATTATATAATTTGTTTTGTTGTCTTAGTATCCTTTGCTTAAACAAAATACGTAGGTAGGCCCAGGAGCAGCAGTGCATTACTGGGAGCTTACTGCTGATTGGTGGCTGCATATATATATATATATATATATATATATATGCCTCTTGTCATTTACAGGGTTGCAAAATTGAAGTAAAATGTGCTCATTTGTATGCTTTAGTGGTATGTAAACAGTTATATGTTAAATTTTTATATTGCAAGTTTTTTTGGTCAGCTTCAGAGTTAGGTTTCCAGATCTGTTATCAGGACTATTTCCTTTGCCATCTGCAGCTTTGCCAATGATAGCTCCGATTTTTCTATCCTCTTAAAGATGGACAACCTTACTGTCAGCCGCTCTGGAATCAATCCGGGATGTAACCCAACTGCTAGCGTGAATTGAAAGCACACGCTAGCACACTGAGAAATATCCAGGACGTGACCCACTCAGGAAGCAGATTAGAAGATAACAAAAATGAATATTGTTCCAGAATGCAGGAAAGCCACAAAGGATAAAACGTCCCTTTAAGTAGTACAAAGAACAAAAAGGAAATGCTCTTACTTTGAAGCTTCTGAAAAAGGTCCTCTTTAGCAGGCTTGTAAAACAAAGGAAAAGTTCTCTTTTGCAGCTTGTAAAAGTATAATGTCCCTTTAAGCAGGTTTATAACAAACAGAAAGGCAAAGTTCTCTTTTGCAGCTTGTAAAAGTAAATGTCCCTTTTAAGCAGGTGTATAACAAACAGAAAGGCAAAGTTCTCTTTTGCAGCTTGTAAAAGTATAATGTCCCTTTAAGCAGGTTTATAACAAACAGAAAGGCAAAGTTCTCTTTTGCAGCTTGTAAAAGTAAATGTCCCTTTTAAGCAGGTGTATAACAAACAGAAAGGCAAAGTTCTCTTTTGCAGCTTGTAAAAGTAAATGTCCCTTTTAAGTAGGTGTATAACAAACAGAAAGGCAAAGTTCTCTTTTGCAGCTTGTAAAAGTAAAATGTCCCTTTAAGCAGGTCTTGTTTAACAAAGAATAGGTTTAAAGGTAAAGGCCAAAGCAAGGTCAGGCAGGCAGAAGTCGGCATCCAAATATCAGCAAAAGGTATAGGCAAAAGACAGGGTCAGGCAAGCAGAAGTCGGCATCCAAGTGTCAGCAAAAGGGTAATAGCTACAGGCAAGGTCAGGCAGGCAGAAGTCAATGTCCAAATATCAGCAAGTAGGGATTAGGCAAGAGGCTTGGTCAGGCAGGCAGAAGTCGGTACACAGAAGAATAAAACTGATATGGTACTCACAATCCAGGGAAACAAACAAACGGGCCCAGATTCAGATCTCCCGCCGAGATTTAAAGGGCAGGAGCGTAACCGTCATCAGAGGGGTGTGAGAGAAAGCGTCATGTTGCTAAGCAACATGACGTCAGAGACACAGAGGAGTTCCGGGAGCCGCGGCGACACGGCGATGAACGGAAGCGCTCATGACAGCACCCCCTCCTCAAGGGCCCCTCCGGGGGACAGGACCAGGTCTATCAGGATGAGTCTTGTGGAAGGTCTTGACCAATATTGGAGCATTTACTTGATGAGCAGGTTCCCAAGAACGTTCCGTGACTGGATAACCCTTCCAATGAATGAGATAATACAATTTCTTGCCCCGCAATTTGGAATCTAGAATATGGCTGATCTCAAACTCAGGATGTCCATGCACCAATAACGGTGGAGGTTTAGAAAAAGGCTTAGAATACCTGTTAATCATCACAGGTTTTAAAAGAGAAACATGGAATACCGGATGGACTTTGAGAGACTTGGGTAAAGCTACCCGATAAGCAGTGGAACATACCTGACCCAGTATTCGGAAAGGACCCACATATCGTGGTCCCAATTTGTTAGAAGGTTGTTTCAGGCGAAGAAATCGAGAGGAAATCCAAACTTTATCACCAGGGCGATATTTGGGAGCCTTTTTCCGTCGAAGATCCGAAAAGAACTTGTAACGTCTAGAAGTTACAGAAAGAATACGATGTATCTTCTGCCAATGTCGAGTTAATCTTCGGGCTGTAAGATCAGAAGCAGGATTCACTGTGGAGGAAGTATGCAAAGGGAACGTCCTAGGCTGATATCCGTAAGCTGCATGAAAAGGAGAAGTCTGAAGGGAGGAATTGTACCGGGCATTATGGGCCAATTCAGCCAAAGGAAGGTAAGAAGTCCAGTTAGAATGATAATGATCCACATAATGTCTAAGATATGTTTCAAGACACTGGTTTACTCTTTCAGTCTGACCATTCGATTGTGGGTGGTGAGAAGTAGAGAGAGATATAGTAGTACCAAAATGTTTACAAAGTGACCTCCAAAATCGAGAAACGAATTGTACCCCTCTATCTGAAACAATATCAAGAGGAAATCCATGGATTCTTACAATATGTAGAATAAAAAGTTCAGAGAGTCTTTTGGCAGATGGTAATCCTGGCAAGGGTACAAAATGAGCCGTCTTAGTGAACCTGTCGACCACCACCCAGATAGTATTGTTCCCAGTGGACAAGGGAAGATCGGTAATAAAGTCCATGGATACATGAGTCCAAGGCTGGTGAGGTATAGGCAATGGTTGGAGTAATCCTGAAGGAAGTTGGCGTGGAGTTTTGTTCATGGCACATTGTGTGCATACTGAGACGTAATCCTTCACATCTTGAGAGAGTGTAGGCCACCAGACATGTTGTTTGAGGTTTCGAGTGGTAATACTGATGCCAGGATGTCCAGAAAGGGGACTATCATGAGCCCAAAATAAAATCTTGGAACGAAGGCGTTCAGGAACAAAGAGTAAACCATTGGGAGGTTTACAGGACAAAGGAAGACGCTCTTGAGCGGACTGTAATTCTTGTAACCAAGAAGTTGTTAACTGGGCAATGACTTCATGAGGTTGGAGAATGGTACCAGACTCAGGAACTGGGGTATCTTGAAATTGTCTGGAAAGTGCGTCTGCTTTAATATTTTTTGAACCAGGTATGTAAGACAAATTATAGTGAAACCGAGAGAAGAATAAGGACCAGCGTGCTTGCCTGGAATTTAGTCGTTTGGCTGTTTGGAGATACAGAAGGTTCTTATGATCAGTAAGTATAGTAAATGGCAAAGAAGTACCTTCCAGCCAATGTCTCCATTCATCCAATGCCATCTTGATGGCAAGCAACTCTTTATTCCCTACGTCATAGTTAAATTCGGAAGGAGTGAATTTTTTAGAGAAAAAAGCAACAGGATGAATCCTTCCAGTCTCTGGTATTCGTTGAGACAGAACCGCTCCAGCAGCAACAGAGGAAGCATCCACCTCCAGAATAAATTGAAACTCAGGATTTGGATGACGAAGGATAGGAGCTGAGGAAAAAGCTTCTTTGAGAGATTCAAAAGCTTCTATAGCCTCAGACGGCCATACTTTACAGTTTTGTCCTTTTCTTGTGAGAGAAGTAAGAGGAGAAGTAATAGTAGCAAAATTCTTGATGAACTTTCTGTAATAATTGGCGAAGCCTAGGAAACGTTGTAAAGCCTTCAAAGAATCAGGTCTAGGCCAATCCAAAATGGCAGAAAGTTTAGTAGGGTCCATTTCGAATCCAGATGCCGATATTACATAACCCAGAAAGGGTATGATTTTTTGATGGAAAGAACATTTCTCCAGTTTAGCAAACAGATGGAATTCTCTTAGACGTTGAAGTACTTTCTTGACGTGGTGCACATGATCTTGGTGGTTCTGAGAAAAAATTAAGATGTCGTCCAGGTATATGATAACAAAAATATTCAAAAAATCACGAAAGATCTCATTTACAAAATGCTGGAAAACCGCCGGAGCATTGCATAGCCCAAAGGGCATGACCAAATATTCATAATGCCCAAATCGAGTGTTAAAGGCAGTCTTCCACTCATCTCCTTTGCGTATACGGATCAAGTTGTATGCACCACGTAGGTCGAGTTTGGTGAAAATGGTGGCTCCCTGAAGATAAGTAAAAAGTTCAGGAATAAGGGGCAGAGGATAACTGTTCTTGATGGTAATCTGATTCAATCCACGATAATCAATACAGGGTCTTAATCCGCCATCCTTTTTTCCCACAAAAAAGAAACCAGCCCCTACAGGGGAAGAGGAGGGTCGAATAAATCCTCTAGCCAGATTGTCTTTTATATATTCTTCCAGAGCCATGTTTTCTGGTTTAGAAAGTGGATATGTTTTGCCTCGAGGATAGGCAGCCCCAGGAAGGAGGTCAATGGGACAATCAAAAGGGCGATGAGGAGGAAGACGTTCCGCTTCTTTTTTGGAGAAGACATCCACAAAGTCATGGTAATGCATAGGTAAGGATTCCGGAGTTTCAACTGTGAGAGCAATAGTGAGTGGTAACTTAGTAATCTCTTGAAGACATTTAGTCTGGCATGTAGATCCCCAGGAAGTGAGTTCACCGAAAGTCCAAGAAAAAATGGGATTGTGAATCTGGAGCCAGGGTAATCCCAAGATAATGGGAAATTGCGGAGTGGGAATGACATCGAAACAAATTGTCTCAGAATGAAGTATTCCTACGGTGAGGATTAAGGGTTGAGTAGAAAACTGAATGTATCCAGAACCCAAAGGATCTCCACTGACCGTAGAGACTGAAATGGAATACTCCTTCTTTAGTAAGGGTATAGAATGAGTAGAAACAAATGTAGAGTCAATGAACACACCTCCAGCACCAGAATCAATTAGGGCTTGGGTATAGATCTTCTTTTGTCCAATTAGAAGAGTTACTGGAACAAAGAGTTTCTTGTATAGGGAATGACCACTATTTTGGCTTAACTCAGTTCCCTGGACTAGAGTTAAGCCCTGGCTTTTACTGGCCTAGTAGGACAATCCCTTAATAAATGTCCTTTAAGGCCACAGTACAGACATAAGCCAAGAGTCCGTCTTCTTAAGCGTTCAGTCTCAGTTAATTTTATACTTCCTACTTCCATGGGTTCAGCCTGATCAGTAGTAGGAGAGGCTGGAGTGACTGGACTAGAAAAACGAGGAGCTAAACGAAAAGGAGTTCGAGTGGCAGTCCTCTGTGTTCTATCCTTTTCTTGTTGGCGTTCACGAAACCTGGCGTCGAGACAGATACAGAGATTTATTAAGGCTTCTAAGGACTCTGGAAGTTCACGATACACCAATTCATCCTTGAGACGCTCAGAAAGTCCTTTACGGAAAGCGGCTCTGAGTGCTCCCTGATTCCAAGTGGTTTCAGAGGCAAGGGTGCGGAACTCAATTGCATATTGAGAGACTGGTTGATTTCCTTGACGTAAGTCCAGGAGAGTTGCTTCAGCAGCGGATGACCTTCCAGGTTTATCGAATACGTTTGAGAATGTAGATAGAAATGTATCAACATCCAACAGTATAGGATCATTCTTTTCTAGCAAAGGTGACACCCAAGCCAAGGCTTTTCCTTTCATTAAGGAAATAAGAAACGTGATTCTAGAAGAGGCAGTAGCAAAGAGAGTAGGGCTATTTCGGAAATGAAGACGGCATTGATTCAAAAAGCCTCTACATTCTTCAGGATTCCCATCATATTTATCCGGAAGAGGAATCCTGGGACTTAGTTGTACCTGAGACTGATTGTTAGGAATCGGAGGAGGTAATGCCTCAATCGGATTTGGATTGGGATTAGGATTGGGAGGTGCGGTAGCAACCAAATTTTGTAATAGAGCAGTAATTTGATCAAGTTTAGTGTCCAGAGACTGCAAGTGAGTGGCATGAGAACCCAAGAGCTGTCCCTGGTGAGCCACGGCCATAGATAATTCAGTGGGGTCCATTTTTATGGCCCGTTTGTAATGTCAGCCGCTCTGGAATCAATCCGGGATGTAACCCAACTGCTAGCGTGAATTGAAAGCACACGCTAGCACACTGAGAAATATCCAGGACGTGACCCACTCAGGAAGCAGATTAGAAGATAACAAAAATGAATATTGTTCCAGAATGCAGGAAAGCCACAAAGGATAAAACGTCCCTTTAAGTAGTACAAAGAACAAAAAGGAAATGCTCTTACTTTGAAGCTTCTGAAAAAGGTCCTCTTTAGCAGGCTTGTAAAACAAAGGAAAAGTTCTCTTTTGCAGCTTGTAAAAGTATAATGTCCCTTTAAGCAGGTTTATAACAAACAGAAAGGCAAAGTTCTCTTTTGCAGCTTGTAAAAGTAAATGTCCCTTTTAAGCAGGTGTATAACAAACAGAAAGGCAAAGTTCTCTTTTGCAGCTTGTAAAAGTATAATGTCCCTTTAAGCAGGTTTATAACAAACAGAAAGGCAAAGTTCTCTTTTGCAGCCTGTAAAAGTAAATGTCCCTTTTAAGCAGGTGTATAACAAACAGAAAGGCAAAGTTCTCTTTTGCAGCTTGTAAAAGTAAATGTCCCTTTTAAGTAGGTGTATAACAAACAGAAAGGCAAAGTTCTCTTTTGCAGCTTGTAAAAGTAAAATGTCCCTTTAAGCAGGTCTTGTTTAACAAAGAATAGGTTTAAAGGTAAAGGCCAAAGCAAGGTCAGGCAGGCAGAAGTCGGCATCCAAATATCAGCAAAAGGTATAGGCAAAAGACAGGGTCAGGCAAGCAGAAGTCGGCATCCAAGTGTCAGCAAAAGGGTAATAGCTACAGGCAAGGTCAGGCAGGCAGAAGTCAATGTCCAAATATCAGCAAGTAGGGATTAGGCAAGAGGCTTGGTCAGGCAGGCAGAAGTCGGTACACAGAAGAATAAAACTGATATGGTACTCACAATCCAGGGAAACAAACAAACGGGCCCAGATTCAGATCTCCCGCCGAGATTTAAAGGGCAGGAGCGTAACCGTCATCAGAGGGGTGTGAGAGAAAGCGTCATGTTGCTAAGCAACATGACGTCAGAGACACAGAGGAGTTCCGGGAGCCGCGGCGACACGGCGATGAACGGAAGCGCTCATGACACTTACCATGTTCCAGTATATAAGAAAGCAAGGAGGAATGAAATCCAAATGGTTGTCAGATTTGGCAATTGAACTTTATCAAGTTTATCTCATCAAGATTAACTAGATTAAGCAGAATATATTGCTGGCATTACCAATCACATCATGGGCTTGTTTGTTTCCTGCTTGTGAAGTTGACTTTCTCCTTGTTCTAGTTTACTCTCCTAGATTATGATTTGGTATCTCTGCAACTGGTTCTGACTACTAGCTTGTTTCTGTTTGGTCACATCTTGGGCTTTATCTATTTATCCATTGGTTCAGTTTTTGTTCATTCTCAGCAACTGGGCCCTTACCTGTCCAGACAGTCCAAAAAGCCACTCATATTGCTTTATCTTGTGACAGTCTTGGTGGCTTCATTAATGCTTCAAATAGTAGGTGGAACTTTTCATAACCTTTGTTGTGCCCATGCTTAATTATCTTTAGGAACTTTTCTTGCAATGAAAATCTTTCTGGACTGTTAACTTTTACCAGTCTGCTATTGCAGCAGGTTATGCCCCTGTTCAGTGCATTTCTGTTGGTCAACATCATTTAGTTTGTTATATTTTAATGAGTGCTAAGTTTAAATAACCTTGGTTTTTATGTTATTCATATCTGCAATGTCTCTCTTATTTTTCTTTTCCTTGAAAGCGTGGCCTTCTATTAAGCATTTGTCCCTGAAGCTGTATTTTCCTAAATCTTGTTATACCTTGTTTTCTTTCTACATGTTACAGACCCCTGAGGGCATGGCATTCTTTATTCATAGACATACAGATATTTTTATTGTATATCTATCATTGTAAGTTGTAGGTGTGTTTTTCTGTTTACAGGTTGATTTTACCCATATATTTTGGCTGTTATTTAGCAGGACTCTAATCTCTTTTTTCATCCTTACTGAGTCCTGGATTTATTTGGTACACATTCTGTTAGAGGAGGATTGTTTTCTGCAGTATTAAAGGGACATTAAACCCAAAAAAAATTCTCTCAAGATTCAGATAGAGAATACCATTTTAAACAACTTTCTAATTTACTTCTATTATCTAATTTGCTTCATTCTCTTGCTATTCTTTTCTGAAAAGCATATCTAGATATGCTCAGTAGCTGCTGATTGGTGCCTGCACATAGATGCCTCATGTGATTGGTTCACCCATGTGCACTGCTATTTCTTTAACAAAGGATATCTAAAGAATGAAGCAAATTAGATAATAGGAGTAAATTAGAATGTTATTTAAAATGGTATTCTCTGTCTGAATCATGAAATCATTTTTTGGGTTTAATGTCCCTTTAAGTGGGATAGGTCTCTTTAGAAGATTCTGGGCGTGGCTAAATGGGCTTCGGCTCAGTTTTCTAATCTTTTTATTTCAAATCAATGTACTAAAAGTTAAATATGAAGATTTCTATTTTGTAATAAAATAGAGATGGTTAAAGCCTCAGAGACAAAATAATCTGGATTTTACTAAACACATGAGGCAAATATTTTCCGTCCATCTTTGTTTCCCCCTAAAAACAACTACTATGAGACTGTTGTAGTTTGTATGTATTCATATATGTGTTTACTTTTATAAAATACTAGTGGTAAAGCCCGTGAACACAGGCCAAAATGTTTAATGAAAGAAATATACCTATCCTTCTATCCATCTATCCCTATCCCTCTGTCCCTATCCCTTTGTCCCTATCCCTTTGTCCCTATCTCTCTGTCCCTCTATCCCTATGTCCCTGTCCCTCTGCCTCTGCCCCTGTCCCTATCCCTCTGTCCCTATCCCTCTGTCCCTATCCCTCTCCCTATCTCTCTCCCTCTGTCCCTATCCCTCTGTCCCTATCCCTCTCCCTCTGTCGCTATCCCTCTATCCCTGTCCCTATCCCTCTCCCCCTGATTCCTCCTTAAAGGGACACTAAACCCAAAATGTTTCTTTAATGATTCAGGTAAAGTTGTTTGAAATTGCATGGTCTTTCTAAATCATGAAAGAAAAAATGTGGGTTTCATGTCCCTTTAAACTGCTCTCAAAACCCCCTCTAACTATTGCCGCAATCTTAGGTGCTGACAGCTTTCTGCCAGTACCTATAACATCTTTTTTTTATTCTTTTTGTATTCTCCCGCGATCACCATTTAGTCCCTCCCACAATCCCAAACCTCTTTTCTTTAGTGTAACTGTCCCATCCCTCCCTGGTTCTTTAATTTCTATAGCCTAGGACCCTCCCACTAACTCCCCTTCCCTCCCCCCTCTGCTGCTGAGCCGCCCGCCCACACCTCTCGCCGGCACCAGCAGAAAATCGTTACAGACAGTGACACACACAGCGTCACCATCTGTAACGATCAGGCATCTGCCCTCATATGGAGGCGGAGCACCGATCTCGGTCTGGCTCCATATGTGGCAGATGCCTGAAGCTTTAAGAGCTCCAGCTCTCGGCTGTAACATAACAGCTGAGATGGCTGGCGCTTCCTGAAGCTGTCTCGCACTGCAGGAATTTGGCTACGCACGCAAGCTACGACGGCGATGGACGCATTACAAATGCGATTATAGTATAGAAGTTTGGTTTTCGAAGATTTTTGTTCTGTTCACACAAAGAAAGAAGAGTCGTCTTTGTATTCCTGACTTATATGTGTCTAATTTTTGTCTAAATTTTTATCTGGTTTATTTTTTGTGTTAATCTTGTTGGCTGCTGTGTTGTGAAGTAAGAAATGTTAGACAAAATCCTTATTATTCTATCACTGAACCTAGAATAATTTCCATTTAACCTTGAGAGCTGTGTATTACTAAAGGCTATATTCTACATTTCTTGTATGCGAAGGAGAGACGAACATTACAGTATAGTGCGCAATTAAATAAGCAGTTTAAAAATCATACTGAAATCATAGTTAAAGTATTAATTAAAAATGATATTCATAGAATGCATTAAAATTCTTATTACAACTATGCAGACGGATGCAAATTTAAATTACGCATTATAATATACACAGTAAAATCTATTTTTTTAATGCTAATAAGAATATATTATTTCTCTTGTATGTTTAAAACGTTTGTGCTATATAAGAAGTTGCTGCAGTTCCATGCACTTAAAAAGTTACTATAGAATAAATTAAAAAGGTTAACGATTTTTTAAATTCTGCTCTACATCTGATGAAGGAGTGGTTTCTTGAAACATAGGGCCAGATTACGTTTTTGCTAAAAAAATTAGTGCAACCACATTAGTGCGGGTTTTACAAGTTTAAAGTAAAAATTAGAACTTCAGGACTTCGTATATCGCAACTGTACTAACTCCTTCTCCCCTACAGACTTATATGTGGTGTGCTGAAAAAAAATATTAGTTATTGCTTGTGCGCTAACCCGGCAGTAATATATAACAACATTTATGATAAATTCTTTTCTTTCAGAATGATGATGGTCCACAGTACTCCATAACATATGGGATATATTTCCTGCCACTAGGAGGCAGTCAAGAACCCATATAAGAGCTTAAAATCCCTCCTACCTCCCATCTCTCTCTTAGTTTAATGTATAGCTGAGAAGAGAAGAGAAAAAATATTGGTAGGAAAGACAAAGCAGGGTCTGTAGAGGTGTCATTAGAACTGTCGCCCAAAAAATTAAAAGGGTGGGGCCTGTGGACCACCATCATTCCGAAAGAAAATAATTTATCAGGTAAGCAAAAATATTGTTTTCTTTCATAAAATGATGATCTTCCACAGTCCTCCATAAAATATGGGATTAATACCCATGCAGATGATCTATGTTACAGAAAGGGTGGAACAATTTTTCTGGCAGTTCCTATTTAGCTGATACTGCGACCTGAAGGACTTTCCTGCCAAAATCTGCTTGTGAAATGATAACATTTAAAAAAAAGTATGCAGAGAAGATCATATTGCAGCATTGAAAATATGCTCCAAAGATACATCATTTTTAAAAGTCGATGAAGTTGCAACTGCCCATTTAGAATGAGCTGTGATACACTTAGGAGGTGACTTTCCCGCCACAAAGTAAGTCTTGTGAATCTCTTGTTTGAGCTAAGAGGCTCACGCTATCTTATTAACTTTCTGCCCCTTACAAGTCCCAGAGTAGTGAAAAACCAAACTAGAAGATTTTTAGTAGCTTGAACATAGAACTTCAAAGCCCTGACTACATCAAGATTCTGTAATAGCTGCTCCTTAGGGCTATCAGGATCAAGACACAATGAATTAACATCAATTTCCTGATTGATGTTTACCTCCGAAAAAATCTTCGGAAGTAAATCATATTTAGTACAAAGAACAGCCGTATCCATGTGAATAATTAAAAAAGGTGAATCACAGTACAAGGTTGAAACCTCAGAAACTCTCATAGCTGAGGAGACTGTTAATAGGAAAAGTACTTTCCAATATAAAAGTTTTATTAACAGAAATCATCGGTTTAAAATGTGGAACTTGTAATACCAAAAGCACTAGATTCAAATTCCAGGGTAAAGAAATAGGTCTCACAAGTGGCCTAATACTAAACAATAAAACAAAAAGCAGCTGACTTGCATATGGCCTCAAAACTTGTACAGGAGCCAAACCCTGCAGTCAATATCAGAATAGGAGGAATGGACCAAAACCAATACTGCTGACTGATATGTATCCACGGATCCAAAACTGGTACCAATCCCCAAAGCAGGTATCCGAAAAGGAGAAGTGGCCAAAAACCGATACTGCTAGATGTTATATATCCTCCTTTCTTCCAGAATAAACTCAGATTGGCAAAAGAATATGAAAAAAGATGCTTTAACTAAAACTCATAAAATACAACATAAAAGCACTTAGCTCATATGCAAGTCAGCTAGGCGGCGTCTAACGGTCCAGTCTGCATCAATAGAACTGTTTGAGTTCATTTGTGAGTTTGTTTCTTTATTATCATGTTTTGGAGTCTGAAGATATTACACCATTGGGGCGCCCTGTTTCTGCTTTTAGGTTTTTAGATTAGATACCACTTGTTCTACAGGAGTATTGTTGAAGAGGAGCAGCCCATATACCCACTTGCCTTTGGTTATACAGCTTTGGGACTTACAGACTATTCATACAAAAGGGTTCTTATTTGTATGTGTGGCGCTTACATCAATTTGCCTTTTCCATTTTTCTTTTAATACTTAACAGTGCCTGGACCAAAGTCTGAACATCAAGAAATGTAGCTAACTTCCTATGAAAATGAACAGATAAAGCAGAAATTTGAACTTTTAGGGAGCTAGCAGACAACTTAATCCAAATTAAAATACAAAAAGTTTATAAAATAACAACTAGATTACAAGTCTGTGCGTTCGTCTTTTAACAATGAAAATATGGTATTTTCAGTGTTAAAACAGCAATACAGCCATTACGAGTCTTGTCGGTATAGGTGTACCGCAAGCCTTTTAGCTTGTAACACAACATCAGTACTGCACTCGAAAAAAAATCGTTTTTGTATGGGATTCCCATAGCGCTGGTATTACGAGTTTTGCATTCTGGCTAAAAAAACGGCATAACAGCCTATAACGACAAGATCTGTATCGCTATCTAAAAGCAGTAGTTATGAGTTTTACGCTACAAATCTGTAACATAAAACTCATAATTAAAGTGTTAAAAGTACACTAACACCCATAAACTACCTATTAACCCCTAAACCGAGGCCCTCCCACATCACAAACACTATTAAAAATTTATTAACCCCTAATCTGGCACTCCCAACATTGCCGCCTCTTTAAAAAAATATTAACCCCTATACTGCTGCTCCCTGACATTGTCACCACTATAATAAACTTATTAACCCCTAAACTGCCACCCTCCCACATTGCAAACACTATTCAAATATAATTTACCCCTAATCTGCTGTCCGCCCACATCGCCCCCACTATACTAAAGTTATTAAGCCCTACACTGCCGCCGCTATAATAAACCTATTAACCCCTAAACCGCAAGCCCCCCACAACAAAATATACTAAACTAAACTATTAACCCCTAAACTGAAAGCCCCCCACATCTCAATAAACTAATTTAAACTAGTATCCCCTAAACCTAACAACCCCCTAACTTTAGATTAAAATTACAATTTCCCTATTTTAAATTAAATCTTACCTGTCAAATTATCAAAACTAACACCTAGATTATGAGTTTTGCGTTAGAGGCTATGCGGTGCTAACGAGCAGTTTATGCTCACCGCTCACTTACAGACAGCGCTGGTATTACGAGTTTTTACAACCCAGACAAGAAGTGAGCGTTGAGAAAAATTTTGCTCCTTACCGCATTCCAATACCAGCGCTGCTTACGTTAGCGGTGAGCTGGTGTAACGTGCTCGTGCACGATTTCCCCATAGGAATCAACGGGGAGAGCCGGCTGAAAAAAAGTCTAACACCTGCAAAAAAGCAGCGTAAAGCTCCTTAACACAGCCCCATTGATTCCTATGGGGAAATAAAATTTATGTCTACACCTAACACCCTAACATGAACCCCGAGTCTAAACACCCCTAATCTTACACTTATTAACCCCTAATCTGCCGCCACCGACATCGCCGCAATCTACATTATATTATTAACCCTTAATCTGCCGGTCCGGACACAGCCGCCAGCTACATTATACTTATGAACCCCTAATATGATGCCTCCAACATCGCCAACACCTACATTATATTTATTAACCCCTAATCTGCCTTCCCCAATGTCGCCGCAACCTACCTACACTTCTTAACCCCTAATCTGCCAACCCCAACGTCGCCACCACTATAATAAACATATTAACCCCTAAACCACCGCACTTCTGCATCATAAACATTAGTTAAAGATTATTAACCCCTAATCTGCCGTCCCTAATTTTGCCACAACCTACCTACATTTACTAACCCCTAATCTGCCGCCCCCAACATCGCCGCCACTATTCAAACTTTATTAACCCCTAAACCTAAGTCTAACCCTAACCCTAACACCCCCTAACTTAAATATAATTTAAATCAATCTAAATAAAATTACTATTATTAACTAAATTATTCCTATTTAAAACTAACTAATAAATTGTATCTAGTTTAGGGTTTATTTTTATTTTACAGGCAAGTTTGTATTTATTTTAACTAGGTAGAATAGTTACTAAATAGTTATTAACTATTTAATAAACTACCTAGCTAAAATAAATACAAAAGTACCTGTAAAATAAAACCTAACCTAAATTACAATAACACCTATCACTACACTATAATTAAATTAATTCCCTAAATTAAATACAATTAAATAAAATTAGCTAAAGTACAAAAAAACAAACACTAAATTACAGAAAATAATAAACAAATTACAAGATTTTTAAACTAATTACACCTAATCTATTCCCCCTAACAAAATAAAACTCCCCCCCAAAAATAAAAAAGCCCTACCCTACACTAAATTACAAAAAGCCCTTAAAAGGGCCTTTTGCAGGGCATTGCCCCAAAGTAATCAGCTCTTTTTCCTGCAAAATAAATTACAAATTCCCCCCAACATTAAAACCCACCACCCAACCAACCAACCCTACGCTAAAACCCACCCAATACCCCCTTAAAAAAAAACTAACACTAACCCCTTGAAGATCACCTTACCGGGAGAAGTCTTCATTCAACTGGGCCGAAGTCCTCAACGAATCTGGCAGAAGTGGTCCTCCAGACGGGCAGAAGTGGTCCTTCAGACGGGCAGAAGACTTCATCCAGACGGCATCTTCTATCTTCATTCATCCAGAGCGGAGCGGGTCCATCTTCAAAACATCCGATGGGGAGCATCCTCTTCTTTCCACGGCGACTGAAGATTGAAGGTACCTTGAAGTGACATCATCCAAGATGGAGTCCCTTCAATTCCGATTGGCTGATAGAATTCTATCAGCCAATTGGAATTAAGGTAGAAAAAATCCTTTTGGCTGATGCAATCAGCCAATAGGATTGAGCTGGCATTCTATTGGCTGATTGGAACAGCCAATAGAATGCCAGCTCAATCCTATTGGCTAATTGGATCAGCCAATAGGATTGAAGTTCAATCCTATTGTCTGATTACATCTGCCAATAGGATTTTTCCTACCTTAATTCCGATTGGCAGATAGAATTCTGGCATAGGCATAGATATATAGATGACATTATCTGTATATGGAAGGGGGGGAAACACAATTAATGGAGTTTGTTAATACTCTTAATGATAACAATCAAAATGTGAAACTAACCCCGGAATTCAACAAACAAGATATACATTTCTTAAATTTAACTCTTTATGTTAATGCCAATACAGTACAAAGTAAAACCTTTTTTTAAAAAAAATGTGATACTAACACATATAGAACAGGATAGTTGCTGTCATCCCAATTGGCTAAAGTCAGTACCAAAGAGTCAATTTCTTAGAATCAGCAGAAACTGCAGTAAAATAGAAGATTATGAGCTACAAACTGAGATCCTTAAGAAAAGATTTATACAGAAGGGTTATGATCATAGGACCCTAGAATATGAGAGACTGGAAGTTAAAAATAAAATAAGATCAACCCTATTAAAAAACAAGAAAAAAGAATGTTCCTTTTCTAATAATTTTCCTAAATTTGTAACTACATTTAACACTGAACATAAAAATATTTAAAAAAATCATTGAAAAACATTGGCATATCATAAAAGAAGATGAGTATTTGGGACCTCTAGTACCTAAGAAACCTGTAGTAATTTACAGAAAGGGACAACATTGAAAGCAAAAATTAGCCCCCTCTTAGGAATTGCCCCCAAAAAATCATTGCAAATAAGTGATTTAACTGTTTTTTTTTTACCTGTGGAAAATGCAAAGGGTGTAATTATACCAAGCGAACTCATAAAACATTTAGTTCTACAGTCATGAGAAAAAAATATGAAATAAAAGAGTTCATTACATGTAAAAGTAAAAATGTTGTTTATTTACTGCAATGTGGCTGCAAAATTCAATACTTAGGACAAACCTCCAGGTTTTTAAAAGCAAGAATTATGGAATATCAAAATAAAATAGAGAAAAATCATAAAGATCATGGAGTGCCATTACATTGCAATACCTGTGAAAAATTTGCCAAAGAGTCTTTTCTGTGGATAGGGATAGAAAAGATACAAATACACTGGAGAGGAGGAAATGTAACAAAACAATAAGATCAAAGGGAGCTAAAATGGATACATATACTCAAAACATATTCACAATGGGGTCTGATTAAAGATACTAAAATAGCAGCTTTTATATAATAAAACAATGACATCAAAAGAATTAATGATATAGTAAAATATATACAGGTACCAATTGGATATAGTGAGTGACAAGAATTACCTTTAGAAATATATATATATATATATATATATATATATATATATATATATATATATATATATAATAAAGTGTAACTAGTAATGTATTAGATCTGTATTCAAACATTCTATTATTTTTTAAAATTAATAGGTATTCACAATATCATGTATTTTAACATATATAAATAATAATATTGATGCATGCATTAATATATAGGCAGTTAAGTTGGAAAATAAAATGTTATTTTGAACGTATGAATTTTCATTTGACTTTTATTTATTAGATTTATAGGTATCTTCCGTTAATGTATATTTTTTACGTGTAAGAGATTATAGAGATCTGGCATATACGCAGTCTAGCGAGAAGGAAAATACTGTTTGTAAACATGCGAATAACATATTGTCTATTTACTAGATTGATAGGTATTTTCCGTTAATGTAGATTATAGAGATCTGACAAAAACCATGCTTGCATATACGCAGTCTAGCGAGAAGGAAAATGCTGTTTGTCAACATGCGAATAACATATTGTTTTTATTTACCAATAAGAAACGAATCTAAACAGAGACAGCTTTCATTGGACAACAAAATCATGTGATTCTCAAAGTCTGTCCAAAACTGACTTTCCTTCTCATTGGATAACCGAAACCAGGTGACTCATATCTGACCTGAACCAGCAAAAAAACAATTCCAAGAAACATGTGATAATAGTTTTATTTTAAATATTTAAATGTATTAATGAAGTTTATATTCATGTTAGATAGAATAAATTGTTGACAGATTGATTTATATAGTTATTTTGTATCGGGTGTGAACATGCTTCTCCTCCAATGGGGAAACAGGTATCGTTAACAAATCATGTATATAAAGACCGCCTGTGTAGCGGTAAGGTATGCTTTTTGGTATGTAAAGCACTTTTACTTTTTATTGCTCTTGAAAAAGATGGTGTCAGCCGCTCTGGAATCAATCCGGGATGTAACCCAACTGCTAGCGTGAATTGAAAGCACACGCTAGCACACTGAGAAATATCCAGGACGTGACCCACTCAGGAAGCAGATTAGAAGATAACAAAAATGAATATTGTTCCAGAATGCAGGAAAGCCACAAAGGATAAAACGTCCCTTTAAGTAGTACAAAGAACAAAAAGGAAATGCTCTTACTTGAAGCTTCTGAAAAAGGTCCTCTTTAGCAGGCTTGTAAAACAAAGGAAAAGTTCTCTGTTGCAGCTTGTAAAAGTATAATGTCCCTTTAAGCAGGATTATAACAAACAGAAAGGCAAAGTTCTCTTTTGCAGCTTGTAAAAGTAAATGTCCCTTTTAAGCAGGTGTATAACAAACAGAAAGGCAAAGTTCTCTTTTGCAGCTTGTAAAAGTAAAATGTCCCTTTAAGCAGGTGTATAACAAACAGAAAGGCAAAGTTCTCTTTTGCAGCTTGTAAAAGTAAAATGTCCCTTTAAGCAGGTCTTGTTTATCAAAGAATAGGTTTAAAGGTAAAGGCAAAAGCAAGGTCAGGCAGGCAGAAGTCGGCATCCAAATATCAGCAAAAGGTAGAGGCAAAAGACAAGGTCAGGCAAGCAGAAGTCGGCATCCAAGTATCAGCAAAAGGGTAACAGCTACAGGCAAGGTCAGGCAGGCAGAAGTCAATGTCCAAATATCAGCAAGTAGGGATAAGGCAAGAGGCTTGGTCAGGCAGGCAGAAGTCGGTACACAGAAGAACAAAACTGATATGGTACTCACAATCCAGGGAAACAAACAAACGGGCCCAGATTCAGATCTCCCGCCGAGATTTAAAGGGCAGGAGCGTAACCGTCATCAGAGGGTGTGAGAGGAAGCGTCATGTTGCTAAGCAACATGACGTCAGAGACACAGAGAAGTTCCGGGAGCCGCGGCGACACGGCGATGAACGGAAGCGTTCATGACAGCACCCCCTCCTCAAGGACCCCTCCGGGGGACAGGACCAGGTCTATCAGGATGAGTCTTGTGGAAGGTCTTGACCAATATAGGAGCATTTACTTGATGAGCAGGTTCCCAAGAACGTTCCGTGACTGGATAACCCTTCCAATGAATGAGATAATACAATTTCTTGCCCCGCAATTTGGAATCTAGAATATGGCTGATCTCAAACTCAGGATGTCCATGCACCAATAACGGTGGAGGTTTAGAAAAAGGCTTAGAATACCTGTTAATCATCACAGGTTTTAAAAGAGAAACATGGAATACCGGATGGACTTTGAGAGACTTGGGTAAAGCTACCCGATAAGCAGTGGAACATACCTGACCCAGTATTCGGAAAGGACCCACATATCGTGGTCCCAATTTGTTAGAAGGTTGTTTCAGGCGAAGAAATCGAGAGGAAATCCAAACTTTATCACCAGGGCGATATTTGGGAGCCTTCTTCCGTCGAAGATCCGAAAAGAACTTGTAACGTCTAGAAGTTACAGAAAGAATACGATGTATCTTCTGCCAATGTCGAGTTAATCTTCGGGCTGTAAGATCAGAAGCAGGATTCACTGTGGAGGAAGTATGCAAAGGGAATGTCCTAGGCTGATATCCGTAAGCTGCATGAAAAGGAGAAGTCTGAAGGGAGGAATTGTACCGGGCATTATGGGCCAATTCAGCCAAAGGAAGGTAAGAAGTCCAGTTAGAGTGATAATGATCCACATAATGTCTAAGATATGTTTCAAGACACTGGTTTACTCTTTCAGTCTGACCATTCGATTGTGGGTGGTGAGAAGTAGAGAGAGATATAGTAGTACCAAAATGTTTACAAAGTGACCTCCAAAATCGAGAAACGAATTGTACCCCTCTATCTGAAACAATATCTAGAGGAAATCCATGGATTCTTACAATATGTAGAATAAAAAGTTCAGAGAGTCTTTTGGCAGATGGTAATCCTGGCAAGGGTACAAAATGAGCCGTCTTAGTGAACCTGTCGACCACCACCCAGATAGTATTGTTCCCAGTGGACAAGGGAAGATCGGTAATAAAGTCCATGGATACATGAGTCCAAGGCTGGTGGGGTATAGGCAATGGTTGGAGTAATCCTGAAGGAAGCTGGCGTGGAGTTTTGTTCATGGCACATTGTGTGCATACTGAGACGTAATCCTTCACATCTTGAGAGAGTGTAGGCCACCAGACATGTTGTTTGAGGTTTCGAGTGGTAATACTGATGCCAGGATGTCCAGAAAGGGGACTATCATGAGCCCAAAATAAAATCTTGGAACGAAGGCGTTCAGGAACAAAGAGTAAACCATCGGGAGGTTTACAGGACAAAGGAAGATGCTCTTGAGCGGACTGTAATTCTTGTAACCAAGAAGTTGTTAACTGGGCAATGACTTTATGAGGTTGGAGAATGGTACCAGACTCAGGAACTGGGGTATCTTGAAATTGTCTGGAAAGTGCGTCTGCTTTAATATTTTTTGAACCAGGTATGTAAGACAAATTATAGTGAAACCGAGAGAAGAATAATGACCAGCGTGCTTGCCTGGAATTTAGTCGTTTGGCTGTTTGGAGATACAGAAGGTTCTTATGATCAGTAAGTATAGTAAATGGCAAAGAAGTACCTTCCAGCCAATGTCTCCATTCATCCAATGCCATCTTGATGGCAAGCAACTCTTTATTCCCTACGTCATAGTTAAATTCGGAAGGAGTGAATTTTTTAGAGAAAAAAGCAACAGGATGAATCCTTCCAGTCTCTGGTATTCGTTGAGACAGAACAGCTCCAGCAGCAACAGAGGAAGCATCCACCTCCAGAATAAATTGAAACTCAGGATTTGGATGACGAAGGATAGGAGCTGAGGAAAAAGCTTCTTTGAGAGATTCAAAAGCTTCTATAGCCTCAGACGGCCATACTTTACAGTTTTGTCCTTTTCTTGTGAGAGAAGTAAGAGGAGAAGTAATAGTAGCAAAATTCTTGATGAACTTTCTGTAATAATTGGCGAAGCCTAGGAAACGTTGTAAAGCCTTCAAAGAATCAGGTCTAGGCCAATCCAAAATGGCAGAAAGTTTAGTAGGGTCCATTTCGAATCCAGATGCCGATATTACATAACCCAGAAAGGGTATGGATTTTTGATGGAAAGAACATTTCTCCAGTTTAGCAAACAGATGGAATTCTCTTAGACGTTGAAGTACTTTCTTGACGTGGTGCACATGATCTTGGTGGTTCTGAGAAAAAATTAAGATGTCGTCCAGGTATATGATAACAAAAATATTCAAAAAATCACGAAAGATCTCATTTACAAAATGCTGGAAAACCGCCGGAGCATTGCATAGCCCGAAGGGCATGACCAAATATTCATAATGCCCAAATCGAGTGTTAAAGGCAGTCTTCCACTCATCTCCTTTGCGTATACGGATCAAGTTGTATGCACCGCGTAGGTCGAGTTTGGTGAAAATGGTGGCTCCCTGAAGATAAGTAAAAAGTTCAGGAATAAGGGGCAGAGGATAACTGTTCTTGATGGTAATCTGATTCAATCCACGATAATCAATACAGGGTCTTAATCCGCCATCCTTTTTTCCCACAAAAAAGAAACCGGCCCCTACAGGGGAAGAGGAGGGTCGAATAAATCCTCTAGCCAGATTGTCTTTTATATATTCTTCCAGAGCCATGTTTTCTGGTTTAGAAAGTGGATATGTCTTGCCTCGAGGATAGGCAGCCCCAGGAAGGAGGTCAATGGGACAATCAAAAGGGCGATGAGGAGGAAGACGTTCAGCTTCTTTTTTGGAGAAGACATCCACAAAGTCATGGTAATGCATAGGTAAGGATTCCGGAGTTTCAACTGTGAGAGCAATAGTGAGTGGTAACTTAGTAATCTTTTGAAGACATTTAGTCTGGCATGTAGATCCCCAGGAAGTGAGTTCACCGAAAGTCCAAGAAAAAATGGGATTGTGAATCTGGAGCCAGGGTAATCCCAAGATAATGGGAAATTGCGGAGTGGAAATGACATCGAAACAAATTGTCTCAGAATGAAGTATTCCTACGGTGAGGATTAAGGGTTGAGTAGAAAACTGAATGTATCCAGAACCCAAAGGATCTCCACTGACCGTAGAGACTGAAATGGAATACTCCTTCTTTAGTAAGGGTATAGAATGAGTAGAAACAAATGTAGAGTCAATGAACACACCTCCAGCACCAGAATCAATTAGAGCTTGGGTATAGATCTTCTTATGTCCAATTAGAAGAGTTACTGGAACAAAGAGTTTCTTGTATAGGGAATGACCACTATTTTGGCTTAACTCAGTTCCCTGGACTAGAGTTAAGCCCTGGCTTTTACTGGCCTAGTAGGACAATCCCTTAATAAATGTCCTTTAAGGCCACAGTACAGACATAAGCCAAGAGTCCGTCTTCTCAAGCGTTCAGTCTCAGTTAATTTTATACTTCCTACTTCCATGGGTTCAGCCTGATCAGTAGTAGGAGAGGCTGGAGTGACTGGATTAGAAAAACGAGGAGCTAAACGAAAAGGAGTTCGAGTGGAAGTCCTCTGTGTTCTATCCTTTTCTTGTTGGCGTTCACGAAACCTGGCGTCGAGACTGATACAGAGATTTATTAAGGCTTCTAAGGACTCTGGAAGTTCACGATACACCAATTCATCCTTGAGACGCTCAGAAAGTCCTTTACGGAAAGCGGCTCTGAGTGCTCCCTGATTCCAAGTGGTTTCAGAGGCAAGGGTGCGGAACTCAATTGCATATTGAGAGACTGGTTGATTTCCTTGACGTAAATCCAGGAGAGTAGCTTCAGCAGCGGATGACCTTCCAGGTTTATCGAATACGTTTGAGAATGTAGATAGAAATGTATCAACATCCAACAGTATAGGATCATTCTTTTCTAGCAAAGGTGACACCCAAGCCAAGGCTTTTCCTTTCATTAAGGAAATAAGAAACGTGATTCTAGAAGAGGCAGTAGCAAAGAGAGTAGGGCTATTTCGGAAATGAAGACGGCATTGATTCAAAAAGCCTCTACATTCTTCAGGATTCCCATCATATTTATCCGGAAGAGGAATCCTGGGACTTAGTTGTACCTGAGACTGATTGTTAGGAATCGGAGGAGGTAATGCCTCAATCGGATTTGGATTGGGATTAGGATTGGGAGGTGCGGTAGCAACCAAATTTTGTAATAGAGCAGTAATTTGATCAAGTTTAGTGTCCAGAGACTGCAAGTGAGTGGCATGAGAACCCAAGAGCTGTCCCTGGTGAGCCACGGCCATAGATAATTCAGTGGGGTCCATTTTTGTAATGTCAGCCGCTCTGGAATCAATCCGGGATGTAACCCAACTGCTAGCGTGAATTGAAAGCACACGCTAGCACACTGAGAAATATCCAGGACGTGACCCACTCAGGAAGCAGATTAGAAGATAACAAAAATGAATATTGTTCCAGAATGCAGGAAAGCCACAAAGGATAAAACGTCCCTTTAAGTAGTACAAAGAACAAAAAGGAAATGCTCTTACTTGAAGCTTCTGAAAAAGGTCCTCTTTAGCAGGCTTGTAAAACAAAGGAAAAGTTCTCTGTTGCAGCTTGTAAAAGTATAATGTCCCTTTAAGCAGGATTATAACAAACAGAAAGGCAAAGTTCTCTTTTGCAGCTTGTAAAAGTAAATGTCCCTTTTAAGCAGGTGTATAACAAACAGAAAGGCAAAGTTCTCTTTTGCAGCTTGTAAAAGTAAAATGTCCCTTTAAGCAGGTGTATAACAAACAGAAAGGCAAAGTTCTCTTTTGCAGCTTGTAAAAGTAAAATGTCCCTTTAAGCAGGTCTTGTTTATCAAAGAATAGGTTTAAAGGTAAAGGCAAAAGCAAGGTCAGGCAGGCAGAAGTCGGCATCCAAATATCAGCAAAAGGTAGAGGCAAAAGACAAGGTCAGGCAAGCAGAAGTCGGCATCCAAGTATCAGCAAAAGGGTAACAGCTACAGGCAAGGTCAGGCAGGCAGAAGTCAATGTCCAAATATCAGCAAGTAGGGATAAGGCAAGAGGCTTGGTCAGGCAGGCAGAAGTCGGTACACAGAAGAACAAAACTGATATGGTACTCACAATCCAGGGAAACAAACAAACGGGCCCAGATTCAGATCTCCCGCCGAGATTTAAAGGGCAGGAGCGTAACCGTCATCAGAGGGTGTGAGAGGAAGCGTCATGTTGCTAAGCAACATGACGTCAGAGACACAGAGAAGTTCCGGGAGCCGCGGCGACACGGCGATGAACGGAAGCGTTCATGACAGATGGCTGGGTCCGTGGAAACGCGTTGAGCTTTAATAAATACAGTGTTTTATTGAAAAAATCCGTGTAATCGTTTTTGCAACAAGATTGAGCCGGATATTGGGAATATTTACTGTAAGTAGATATACACATTATTTCAGACGATTACAGCTTGATGTCTCAGCATTGCTCCTTGTACCTAGAAACTGAGGACAACTGAGGGAAAAGGTGGAAAAGAAGTTTATATTGAACAACAAAGAACCAGCGCCTCTATCTAGCACACCACATTCATTTGCACAGTGTTTGGGAGAGACTGTGAGACAGCTGCGGTTCTGAACTGTTAAGGAAAGTATTCAGCCATATTGTACACCAATTGCATGTGTTTAGAATTCTATCAGCCAATCGGAATCTAAGGGATGCCATCTTGGATGACGTCACTTAAAGGAACCTTCATTCTTCAGTTGCCGTGGAAAGAAGAAAATGCTTCGTGTCGGATGTCTTGAAGATGGACCCGCTCCCCGCCGAATGGATGAAGATAGAAGATGCCATCTGGATGAAGACTTCTGCCCATCTAGAGGACTTTGGCCTGGTTGGATGAAGACTTCTCCCGGTAAGATGATCTTCAAGGGGTTAGTGTTAGGTTTTTTTAAGGGGGTATTGGGTGGATTTTAGAGTAGGGTTGGTTGGGTGGTGTGTTTTAATGTTGGGGGGGATTTGCAATTTTTTTTACAGGTAAAAGAGCTGATTACTTTGGGGCAATGCCCTGCAAAAGGCCCTTTTAAGGGCTTTTTGTAATTTAGTGTAGGGTAGGGCTTTTTTTATTTGGGGGGGGGTATTTTGTTAGGGGGATTAGATTAGGTGTAATTAGTTTAAAAATCGTGTAATTTGTTTATTATTTTCTGTAATTTAGTGTTTGTTTGTTTGTTTTTTTGTACTTTAGCTAATTTTATTTAATTGTATTTAATTGTATTTAGTTTAGGGAATTAATTTAATTATAGTGTAGTGTTAGGTGTAATTGTAACTTAGGTTAGGATTTATTTTACAGGTACTTTTGTATTTAGTTTAGCTAGGTAGTTATTAAATAGTTAATAACTATTTAGTAACTATTCTACCTAGTTAAAATAAATACAAACTTGCTTGTAAAATAAAAATAAACTCTAAGCTAGATACAATGTAACTATTAGTTATATTGTAGCTAGCTTAGGGTTTCTTTTAAAGGTAAGTATTTAGTTTTAAATAGGAATAATTTAGTTAATTATAGTAATTTTATTTAGATTTATTTAAATTATATTTGTTAGGGGGGGTTAGGGTTAGACTTAGATTTAGGGGTTAATAACTTTAGTATAGTGGTGGCGATGTTGGGGGCGGCAGATTAGGGGTTAATAAATGTAGGTAGGTGTTGGCGATGTTAGGGACAGCAGATTAGGGGTTAATAATATTTAACTAATGTTTGTGAGGCAGGAGTGCAGCGGTTTAGGGGTTAATATATTTATTATAGTGGCGGCAATGTCGGATTCGGCAGATTAGGGGTTAAAAAATTTATTTTAGTGTTTGCGATGTGAGAGGGCCTCGGTTTAGGGGTTAATAGGTAGTTTATGGGTGTTAGTGTACTCTTTAGTACTTTAGTTAAGAGTTTTATGCTACAGCGTTGTAGTGTAAAACTCTTAACTACTGACTTTAAAATGCGGTACCAGTCTTGACAGGAGAGGGTCTACCGCTCACTTTTTGGCAGATTCGTAATACCGGCGCTATGCAAGTCACATTGAAAAAAGAGTATACACAATTTACGTAAGTGGATTTTCGGTATTTCCAAGTCTGGCTAAAAAAGTGAGCGGTACACCTGTACCTGCAAGACTCGTAATACCAGCGGGCGTTAAAAAGCAGCGTTGGGACAACTCGTAATCTAGCCGTTAGTTTAAACTAACAATTAAACTAATATAATTATTAAACTAAAATTAAACTAACTACCAATTAACTAAAACTAAACTACACATTAAAAAATCCTAACACTACAAAGTATCTAAATACAAAAAAAAATAATAATAAATTACAAAAAATAACAAATACTAAATTACGGAAAATAAAAAACAAAGTTATCAAAAATAAAAAAGAATTACACCTAATCTAATAGCCCTATCAACATAAAAGCCTACCCAAAAAAACAAACAAAAAAAACTAGCCTACAATAAACTATCAATACCCATTAAAAGGGCTTTTTTTTGTGGTGCATTGCCCCAAATATATCAGATTTTTTACCTGTAAAAAAAAAATATAAAGACCCCCCAACAGTAAAACCCACCACCCAACCAACTCCCCAAAATAAAAAATCTAACTCTAAAAAAAACCTGAGCTACCCATTTTCCTGAAAAGGACATTTTAATTGGCATTGCCCTTAAAAGGGCATTTAGCTCTTTTACATTTCCCAAACCCTAAACTAAAAAAAACACACCCAAAAAACCCTTTACAAAAACTATCACTAACGCCCGAAGATCCACTTACAGTTTTTGAAGTCCTGCTTGAACGATCTTCATCCAGGTGGTGAGAAGTCTTCATCCAGGCGGCCTCTTCAATCTTAATCCTGGTGGCAAAGTCCTTATTCAAGCGTCAAGAAATCTTCATCCAGGCGGCCACTTCAATCTTCATCCAGGCGGCATCTTCTATCTTGATCCCACGCAGAGCGAATCCATCCTGAAGACATCGAGCGCGGAGCATCCTCTTCATACGGTCGCCGCCGTACACTGAATCTTCAATGCAAGTGATGCGATTCAAATCAGCCAATAGGATTCGAATTGGCGATGTCGGTGGGGGGCAGATTAGGTGTGTTTAGACGTGGGGTTTATGTTAGGGTGTTAGGTTTAAAGGTTAGTTTTCTTTCACCATAGACTTCAATGGGGCTGCATTACGGAACTTTTCTTTCCACAATCGCAGGTGTTAGACTTTTTTCTTACACCTTCTCCCCATTGATGTCTATGGGGAAAGCGTGCACGAGCACGTCAAAACAGCAATTGTATTTTGGTACGGTATGGAGCTTAAAAGTACCATATTGCCCGCACAAGCCAGGTTTTTTTAAAGTTGTAATGGCTGCGCTGTAGGAGGTTAAACAACGCAAAACTCATAATCTAGTTGTAAATCTTAACTACCTTAAAAAAAAAAAAAAACTTACCTGTAAAAATAAATAAAATCTAATCTTCTCTTTAAATCAAAAAAGCTTTCATTCTATTGGCTGATTTCAATTTGAAGATTAAAATCAGCCAATAATATTTCAAGGGTACCTCCATATAAAAGGAGTACCTCACATTTACAATTCAATGTGTGGCTGGGGACAGCATGAAGAGGAGCTCCCTGTTAGTGCTCTAAAGAGGAGGACCACCGTTGTTGCCGTCGTCACCGCAGCCACTGGGATGAAGATAAGAAGATGGATCGCCGAAAAGAATATAAGAAGATGGATGAAGAAGGACCACTCCTAGGATGAAGCTGGAGTGCCGCCGGCATCATCATTGGTGAGTACCAACTTGGGGGTTAGTGTTAGTTTTTTGGGTGTTTTTTTTTTATAGATTAGTTGTTTTTTTTTTTGTTTTTTTTAATGTGCATAAAAGAGCTGAATGCCTTTTAAGGGCAATGCCCATCCAAATGCCCTTTTCAGGGTAATTTTTTTTTTTTGTAATGTTAGGGGGTTTATTTGTAATGATAGTTTTTATTATTTTTTGTAATGTTCGGGCTTATTATTTTTTTTTAATTGGTATTTTTTTTGTTGATGTTAGGTTTTGTTTAAAAGGTAAGATTATGTTTTATTTCTTTTTACAGGGTTTTTTTTAAGGTACTTACGATTTATTTGTAGTTTTTGTGTATTTTAATTTGGGTTAAAGGGACAGTCTAGGCCAAAATAAACTTTCATGATTCAGATAGAGCATGTAATTTTAAACAATTTTCCAATTTACTTTTAGCACCAATTTTACTTTGTTCTCTTGGTATTCTTAGTTGAAAGCTTAACCTAGGAGGTTCATATGCTAATTTCTTAGACCTTGAAGCCCACCTCTTTCAGATTGCATTTTAACAGTTTTTCACCACTAGAGGGTGTTAGTTCACATATTTCATATAGATAACACTGTGCTCGTGCACATGAAGTAATCTGGGAGCAGGCACTGATTGGCTAGACTGCAAGTCTGTCAAAAGAACCGAAAAAAGGGGCAGTTTGCAGAGGCTTAGATACAAGATAATCACAGAGGTTAAAATTATATTATTATAACTGTGTTGGTTATGAAAACTGGGAAATGGGTAATAAAGGGATTATCTATCTTTTAAAACAATAAAAATTCTGGTGTAGACTGTCCCTTTAAGTTAGGGGGTGTTAGGTTAAGGGGTTTCGTTTATGACTTTCTGCTTTGGGGGGCTGGCAGTTTAGGGGTTAATAGTGTAGTTTAGGTATTGCGATAAGGGATGATGTTTTAGGGGTTAAAAGTTTAGATGTTTATTTTGCTGTGTGGGGGATGGCGGTTTAGGGGTTAATAGTGTAGTGGGAACTTTGCTGTGGACTATGTGGCAGTTTAGAGGTTATTAGAGTAGAGGTTAATAGTGATTTGGGTTAGGGTGCGAGAACGGTGTAGTCAGGATAGCGCTAGAGCAATAATTGTTTTACTTTCAACTTGTAATATCAGCGCAACCCGACTCGCAAAAATGATTTACCGCTAACGTAACTGGCGCTAGTTAGTGTTTCACTTGTATCTAGCCCATAATGTCTTGCAGAAAGTTCTCCCTTTGTAAACAATCATTATGTGCCATGCTGCACGTGCAATAATCATAAACAGCTTCTAGATATTTGCATATAATAATAGTGTACACAACAGTGCATGAAGTACATCACTGCAAATAATATTCCAAAGAGCATAAAATGTTCAACAGTATAGAGAATGCAGACTGACGTAAAAATCTGTTTACATCCCCTGGTAATGAAGGGAGTACAATGCTCTATATATTTATATACAAGTATTGATAGCAAAGGTAGTTATAAAAAATAATAATGGCATTACGTGTCATTATGTTCAGAACAATATATAATTGCACATATTATAGTACATTAGGTACACTGTAGATCACATAAGTATGTGCTGAGGTGTACAGCTGCCTAAAGGAATTTTGGAAAAACACCTGCCTAAAGGATATAATCAAATCTGGACCCTTAAGAATAAGACATTACTCCTCTGTGTACATACAGCATATAGTACCTTATCATCATATGGTTTAATAAGAGTATGAAACTCAATAATAGCCACAAAATATGCTGCCATAGCCTTGCTAGCTACTCTTGCACTCAGAGGTAAAGTGAGTAGGAGACTCCTGAGCAACATAAACCGTATATCATTTCTTAGGGGAAGTAGAAGGCTGCGGCATGAACAATTTAAGGTATACAACTCAAATAGAGTAGATTTACCTGATATAGTGAAATAGACTTGCAAAAGATATATAATGTATGAACAGGGAGGGTTATCATTAAAAGATTCCTCTAATGTGTTAACATTGATATAATTCAAAATGTATGGGGTATAGCTTCCACTGTTCCCAAGTCCATAATACAAAGATAGTAGTCTTGTTTATTAGGCTTAATATAACGCTGCAGTTTGTTCAGTGTCTGTATCAATGTAAGCAATCGTCACAGTCTGAAAGTTCACTTTTATGTAGAAACACACTCCCCCAGAGCGATTAGTGCAATGATCCGTACATGCACATTATTACAGTATGATATACAGAGAAAAAAACAGCCTTCCGGCTGTACTTACATCCATCAGGTTCTTTTAAACCAGGTAACAACTTGATTAGGCTCCCTTCATCGGTCACAGGTGCTTTGATCCTCCCAAGCTTCTGCTTGCGTTTGTAACCTTGAGTGGTTCTGCCTACCTTGTTGTTCGTTACTCCCCAGTGTGTTACTAAAACACACCTGATTTCTCCACGGATCTATTATAAGGCTGTCGACTGCGGACCATCCCCCTGCAGGTACCTGTTAACACTTGTGCTCACTGTGGCACCAATGTTAACCCCTTAATGACAACTGACGTACCAGGTACGTCATGCATTAACAAGCAGTTAATGACAATGGACGTACCTGGTACGTCAGTTGTCTAACAGAGTGCTGGAAGTGATCACAATCACTTCCAGCAGCTCTGAGGGTATTGCAGTGATGCCTCGATATGGAGGCATCCTGCAATACCCCTTTACAAGACTCCGATGCAGAGAGAGCCACTCTGTGGCCCTCTCTGCACCGGTAGTGATGGTGCCGATGGTGCCTTTGACCGGTGGGAGGAGGGAGCGTGTGCGCAGGCGTGCACGATGCGCGCGCGTGCACGATACGCGCGTGCACGTGCACGGTTGTGCGTGTGCATGTGGGCACGCGTGCACGTGGGCGCACGTGCACGTGCACATGCGCACATTAGCCACACTGACACCAATGAAAAAGTAAGGGGAAAAAAAGTTATTTTATTTTTTTTATATTTAAAAGGATCTGTGAGGGGGAGGGGGTGGGGGTATTGTGGGGGGGCTGCTACACTACAGAAATAATTAAACACAAATAAAAGTTATAAATACAATTAAAATAAGTTTGGTTTGTGGGGCCAATCTGGGTACTGGCAGACAGCTGCCAGTACCCAAGATGGCTGTAATTAGGTCAGTGGCGTAGCGTGGCTTCTCAGCGCCCAGGGCAAGGCAAGAATTGCGCCCCCTAATCCATTAGCACTGACTGAGTCTCTTCCACCAGTACAGTAGGGATTGGCAAATTTGCTTTGAATATAGGAGACAGCTCAACAACTTAGGAGACAGGTTTTTGTTTTAAAACAAACAAAGCTTTATTTTAACAACAAAAATATATACTATATATATATATATATATATATATATATATATATATAATTCTAAACTCTACATTCATCCTTAAAAAATAGGATTCAATATGGTTGCAGGCAGCCATTACTTTATTATATACATTAAGTAAGTACATTATATAACTTAACAATTAAATTTTTTATGGTTTAATATTTAAACATGGGATTTAATTTTTAAATACATCTGAGCCAGCATGCCAGAGTGTGAGAGTGATCTATGCTGCTTTAAAGTGAAAGCCAGTTATTATTTTTTTTAAATTCATTTTTAACCTGGGTAAAACATACAAGATGTAGATCATTTACATCTTGTATGTTTTATTTTACCCAGGTTAAAAATGAATTTGAAATAAAATAACCAGCTTTCACTTTAAAGCAGCATAGATCACTCTCACACTCTGGCATGCTGGCTGGCTCAGACTCTGGGTCCTTTGGAAGTTGGAATTTGGCTGGCTGGCTCAGAGTGACTCTGGGTCCTTTGGAACTTGGCTGGCTGGCCCTGCGACGTCACCTGGGTAACGGTAGAGGCTAAGCTGCATTTTGCGTGCTTTGCCATTTCCAATCCCTATTCCCCAGGGCCCAGGCAAAAACAGGGGCTATAATAATTTAATTATAATTCTGGCTGGCAGTGGCACTGGTGGTCTGGTTCTGATACGGACCCGGTGATGAGTTTGGTAATTTCTGTTGACACTACTTACCTTATCATTGCGGGCGCGGCGTACTAGTCAGTCTGACTCCACTCTGGATGTGCTGCTCTGACTTCTTCCTCCCTCCTGACATGTGCACTGGGAGTGGGAGTGGACCGTGCTAACTAGTGTCATAAACACTAGTCTAGCAGCAGGTAACGGTCGGATAGGATTACACTCATAAAATTATGATAATTAAATCATTACACAGCACGTCTTGACTTCAGAGTAGTAGACAGTTCACTTGAGAGACAGAACGGCTGGGCGCAGGCGCCTGTCAGATTTTTTAGCCTCCCTGTAGCGCCGCTGGGAGTGGGACTGCGACTGTCTACTGTCTTGAGATGGTGGGGACTGGGGAGGCTGGGAGCCAAGCATTTTGCGCCCCCCAGAATTTTGCGCCCGGGGCAACCGCCCCTGTGGCCCCCCCCACGCTACGCCACTGAATTAGGTAGGGGAGAGGGTTAGAGAGCTGGAGGGGGGGATCAGGGAGGTTGGTGCTAAGGCAGGGGTCCATCACAACTAAAATATTTTATAATTTTTATTTAAAAAAAAAAAAAAAACTCTTTTATTTAGTACTGGCAGACTTTCTGCCAGTACTTAAGATGGCGGTAACAATTGTGGGGTGGGGGAGGGAAGAGAGCTGTTTGGGAGGGATCAGGGGGTGGGATGTGTCAGGGGGGAGGCTGATCTCTAAAATTAACCCTGCAAGCTCCCTACAAGCTACCTAATTTAACCCCTTCACTGCTGGACATAATTCACGTGTGGTGCGAAGCAGCATTTAGCGGCCTTCTAATTACCAAAAAGCAACGCCAAAGCCATATAAATCTGCTATTTCTGAACAAAGGGGATCCCAGAGAAGCTTTTACAACAATTTCTGCCATAATTGCACAAGCTGTTTGTAAATAATTTCAGTGAGAAACCTAAAATTGTGAAAAATGTAAAGTTTTTTTTTTATTTGCTCGCATTTGGCGGTGAAATGGTGGCATAAAATATACCAAAATGGGCCTAGATCAATACTTGGGGTTGTCTACTACACTACACTAAAGCTAAAATTAACCCTACAAGCTCCCTACAAGCTCACCTAGATTATTGTGCTCAGCAACAGCTGTACTCAAGCTTAGAGAAGGTCTCTGAACAAGAGAGCTCTAATTATACCAATTGTTTTCTAGGTGTTCTGTTTGCCATGTTGATATATGGATAGAATTTTATGTACTGACAATCGTGTATGCTCCGCGGCTGAGGTCATAGTCCTTTCTGTTTGGTACTGCATATGCTGGGCATTGTTTGTGCTTGGTGCTGGGTGTGCTGGGTACTGTGTGGGCTGGGTGCTGAGTGTGCTGGGTGCTGAGTGTGCTGGGGGCTGTCTGTGCTGGGTGCTGTCTGTGCAGGGTGCTGTCTGTGCTGGGTGCTGTCTGTCTGTGCTGGGTGCTGTCTGTGCTGGGTGCTGTATGTGCTGTGCTAGGTTCACTGTGTGCTAGGTGCTGCGTGTGCTAGGCAAGGCGGGTGCCGGGTTCGGCGTGTGCTAGGTACGGTGTGAGCTAGGTATGGTGGGTGCTAGGTACGGTGTGTGCTGGGCACTGTGTGTGCTGGATACTACGTGTGTAGTGTGTGCTGGGCATTGTGTGTACCAGGTACAATGTGTGCTGGGCACTGTGTGTGCTGGGCACTGCGTGTGCTGGGCACTACGTGTGCTGGGCACTACGTGTGCTGGGTACTGTGTGTGCAGTATGTGTTGGGCACTGCGTGTGTTAGATACAATGTGTGCTAGGTTCAATGTGTGCTAGGTACTGCATGTGCTAGGCAGGGGGGGTGCCGAGTACGGTGTGTGCTAGGTACAGTGTGAGCTACGTACTATGAGCACTGAGTACTATGTGTGCTAGGTACTGTATGTGCTAAGTACAATGGGTGCCAGGTATGATGTGTGCTAGGTACAGCGAGTACTGGATACAACGTGCGTTAGGTACAATGTGTGCTAGGTTCAATGTGTGCTAGGTACTGCGTGTGCTAGGCAAGGGGGGTGCCGGGTACGGCGTGTGCTAGGTACAATGTGAGCTAGGTACTACGTGTGATAGGTACTATGTGTGATAGGTACTACGTGTGCTAGGTACTATGTGTGCTAGGTACTATGTGTGCTAGGTACTATGTGTGCTAGGTACAATGTGTGCTAGGTTTAATGTGTGCTGGGTACTGCGTGTGCTAGGCAAGGGGGGTGCCGGGTACGGCGTGTGCTAGGTACAGCGTGTGCTAGGTACAGCGTGTACTGGATGCATGCGTGCGTTAGGTACAATGTGCACTAGGTACTGTGTGTGCTAGGCAAGGTGGGTGCCGGGTACGGCCTGTGCCAGGTACGGCGTGTGCCGGGTACGGCAGGTGCTAGGTACGATGGGTGCTAGGTACAATGTGTGCTAGGTACAGCGTGTGCTAGGTACTGGGTACTATGTGTGCTAGGTTCACTGTGTGCTAGGTACTGCGCGTGCTAGGCAAGGTGGATGCCGGGTACGGCGTGTGCTAGGTACGGTGTGAGCTAGGTACAATGGGTTCTAGGTATCATGTGTGCTATGTACCATGTGTGCTAGGGGCCATGTGTGCTAGGTGCCATGTGTGCTAGGTGCCGTGTGTGCTAGGTACTGTGTGTGCTAGGTACAGTGTGTGCTAGGTACAGTGTGTGCTAGGTACAGTGTGTGCTAGGTACAATGTGTGCTAGGTACAATGTGTGCTAAGCATAGCGTGTGCTAGATACAGCATATGTTAGTTACATTGAGTGCTAGGTGCAATGAGTGTTAGGTACGGTGCGTGCTGGGTACAATGAGTGCCGGGTTCAGTGTGTGCTGGGTACAGTATGTTCTGAGTACAGTGTGTGTTAGGTACAATATGTGTTAAGTACAGTGTGTGCTAGGTATATTGTGAGCTGGGAATTGTGTGCACTGGGTATGGCTTGTGTTAAGTACAGCGTGTGCTGGGTACAATGCGTGTTGGGTATGGTGTGTACTAGGTGTAATGAAGACTAGGTGCAGTGGGTGCTAGGCACTTTGAGGGTTAGGTACAGAGTGTACTAGATACAATGTGCATCTTACTTGTCCCTGGAATTTTTTGTTACCTACACTTCAAGACGTTGGCAGACTACCCCCCCCCCCTTATTTCTAGAGCCCACACTAGGGTTCCACCTTGGTGAATTATTTTCACCACATATCCCTGCAATTTACTTATGATATATCAATGTTTGAACAGCTATTACAATTGGACCTGCGTGTCCGATCCTTTTGTTTGTGTATGTTTGAACAGGGGTCCTGTGTGTCCCCAAGTGTTACCTTTCCCTGCAATTTATCTACGATATATCAATGTTTGAACAGCTATTGCAACCGGACCTGCGTGTCCGATCCTTTTGTTTGTGTATGTTAGATCAGGGGTCCTGCGTGTCCCCAAATGTTACCTCTTATTCTAAAACTGAAAAAATATTAATTAAAAAAAAAAAAAAAGAGCTAAATGCCTTTTAAGGGCAATGCCCATCCAATTGCCCTTTTCAGGGTCATTTTTTTTTTTTTTGTAATGTTAGTTTTTTTTGTAATGTTAGTGGGTTTTTTGTAATGTTCGGGCTTATTATTTTTTTGTAATGGTATTTTTTTTAGTGATGTTAGGTTTTGTTTAAAAGGTAAGATTATGTTTTATTTCTTTTTACAGGGTTTTTTTAAGGTACTTATGATTTATTTGTAGTTTTTGTAGTTTTTGTGTATTTTAATTTGAATTAAGTTAGGGGGTGTTAGGTTAAGGGGTTTAGTTTATGACTTTCTGATGTGGGGGGCTGGCAGTTTAGGGGTTAATAGTGTAGTTTAGGTATTGTGATAAGGGATGATGTTTTAGGGGTTAAAAGTTTAGATGTTTATTTTTCTGTGTGGGGGATGGCGGTTTAGGGGTTAATAGTGTAGTGGGAACTTTACGGTGGACTATGTGGCAGTTTAGAGGTTATTAGAGTAGAGGTTAATAGTGATTTGGGTTAGGGTGTGAGAAGGGTGTAGTCAGGTTAGCGCTAGAGCAATAATTGTTTTACTTTCAACTTGTAATATCAGCGCAACCCGACTCGCAAAAATGATTTACCGCTAACGTAACTGGTGCTCTAGCGAAAGCGCTAGTTAGTGTTTCACTTGTATCTAGCCCATAATGTCTTGCAGTCTACAGAGACAGAAAGGTCTGCCTATGTAAACAATCATTATGTGCCATGCTGCACATGCAATAATCATAAACAGCGTGATTTGCATATAATAATAGTGAACATAACAGTTCATGAAGTACATCACTGCAAATAATATTTCAAAGAGCATAAAATGTTCAACAGTATAGAGAATGCAGACTGACGTAAAAATCTGGTTACATCCCTTGGTAATGAAGGGAGTACAATGCTCTATATACTAATATACAAGTATTGATAGCAAAGAGAGTTATAATAAATAATAATGGCATCACGTGTCATTATGTTCAGAACAATATATAATTGCACATATTATAGTACATTGGGTACACTGTAGATCACATAAGTATGTGCTGAGGTGTACAGCTGCCTAAAGGAATTTTGGAAAAACACCTGCCTAAAGGATATAATCAAATCTGGACCCTTAAGAATAAGACATTACTCCTCTGTGTACATACAGCATATAGTACCTTATCATCATATGGTTTAATAAGAGTATGAAACTCAATAATAGCCACAAAATATGCTGCCATAGCCTTGCTAGCTACTCTTGCACTCAGAGGTAAATGTATCAATATGTATGGAACCAAAAAAGATATTTTGGCTCCAGGGGGGAAGTTTAATATATGTTACTCTGCATTTCAGCAGATAATAGTTAGTTGATGAGTAAGGCAGCTACACAGACATTAACTGTAACAAGAGCTGAAGTTTGTGCATTCTGTTATAAGATGTTTTCTTAATAAATTTGTTAAAACTGCAACTGGAGTCTGAGAGCCTCTCTTATAAACAGCAACTTTATACATGGTGGCAGCAGATGTTATTTGAGAAATACACCAAAAGAGGATATGGAAGGTTTAAAACCACCAGGTCTGCTGGATTTTCAGGCAAGGAATCTGTCTCAGGCATGGAAGAGATGGAAAGAAGACATTCTTTTATACACAGACCTAATCATGGCTGACAAACCAGAGGAGATGAAGGTAAAGTTGTTTCTGTACTTAATTGGAGAAAAAGGCAGAGAGGTAAAAGACAGCCTCCCAGAAGCAGCAGTTCCCACACTAGCTCTGCTAATTAAAGCATTTGATGATTATTGTGAGCCAAAGCAAAATGAGACTGTGGAAAGATATAATTTTTTTTCAAGATGTCAGAGGGAAGATGAAGGAATATATGCTTATGTCACAGATCTGCGTACACTGGCAGCCACTTGCAACTTTGGTAATATAAGAGACTCATTAATCAGGGACAGGATTGTATGTGGCACAAGAGACTCTAAACTTAGGGAATGCCTACTGAGAGAAGTGGATTTAACACTGGAAAAATGTATTCAAATAGGTAGAGCTGCTGAGCTGTCTAAAGAGAGGGCGAAGATCATTGAGAGTTCCAGCACCAGTGCAGTGTCAGTCCATAGGATGGACACAAGTTACAACTTTAGGAAGGGTCATAACAGAATGACAATGACTCCAGACAAGACAATACAGTGTATCTATTGTGGAAAGCATCATGAGAAACTGAAAGAAAAATGCCCAGCATTTGGAAAGCAATGTAAAGGGTGTGGTAAAGCAAATCATTTTATTAGCCAGTGCAGTGCCAATACACAGCAAAGAAAGCCAACAGTACAAGCTGTCTATAGAGAGACTGAAGACTTAGAGGAATATGAAGACATTCTGGGTCTGACCTTTGAACCAGCTTTTCAGATTTGTACATTTAAGAAAACAGTAAGCAGATTTCCATCAGCTTTGTTTGCTACTATGCTAATTGACCAACAAGCTGTTAGATTCCAAATGGATTGTGGAGCAGACTGTAATGTCATTCCAGCAAGGTTGGTGAAAGACAAATCTAAAATTTTACATTGTGATAAAATGCTAAGGATGTATAATAAGAGCACACTGAAACCAATAGGGATCTGTAAGCTCAAAATAAGAAACCCATGCAACCAAAAGTTATATCAGGCTGAGTTTGTTGCAATTGACACAGAGGTGTGTAATCCTATACTAGGAAGTAGAGCTATACAAGATATGGATCTGATCTCAGTGCAACACCAAAATATCCTAAACGTTGAACAAGACGGCAACCGCCCAGATGCCACTGTGTGGGGCTGGTCAGCCATCAATAAAGAGTATGCAGATATTTTTCAAGGAGTAGGCTGTCTAAAAGGAAAACTAAAATTGGAAGTGGATGCTCTTGTACAGCCTGTTAGACTTCCAAAAAGAAAGGTTCCTGTGTCATTACTGAAACCCCTTAGAGAGGAGCTTACCAGTTTAGAAAAACAAGGCATTATAACTCCTGTAGAGAGAAGTACAGACTGGATTAGTAGCATGGTGGTAGTGAAAAAACCATCAGGGAAGTTAAAAATTTGCATTGACCCTAAGCCTCTGAATAGGGCCTTGAAAAGGAGCCACTATCCTTTGCCAACAATTGATGATATTCTCCCTGACCTAGCAAAAGCAAGGATTTTTTCAGTATGCGATGTCAAGAGTGGATTTTGGCATATTGAATTAGAGGAAGAATCTAGCTATTTGACCACTTTCTCTACTCCTTTTGGCCAATACCACTGGGTTTGAATGCCTATGGGTATTAGCCCAGCCCTAGAAGTGTTCCAGCAAAAACTAAATCATGCACTGGAAGGGCTACCAGGTATCAGGATCATTGCAGATGATATTCTGATTGTAGGAGAAGGCAATACTGATGTGGAAGCTATTCAAGACCACGATCAAAAGCTGAAGAAATTACTAAATCGTTGTAGAGAAAGACACATCAAATTAAATACAGAATCCTATTTGGAATGGAAAAATTTCACCAATTCACATTTTGGCAGACAGTAGCTATACAATCAGACCATAAGCCCCTTGAAAGCATCATGAAAAAACCCTTACTTAAAGCACCAAGACGTCTGCAACGTATGATGTTACGGGTTCAGATGTATGATCCATGTATCAGATACTGCCCGGGGAAGTCTCTGGCGGTGGCAGACACATTATGTAGGGCTTATTTAGAAGAAGGTTCCATGGAGGGTTCTGTGGAGAACCAGATTGAAACTATAAACATGCTCCAATATCTACCCATCTCAAACAGGAGACTTGTTGCTATACAACAGAGCACAGAAAAAGACAAGACTTTACAAGCAGTAAAGCGAATTGTGATGAGTGGCTGGCCTCATGCTAAGGAACATGCTTATGTCACAGATCTGCGTACACTGGCAGCCACTTGCAACTTTGGTAATATAAGAGACTCATTAATCAGGGACAGGATTGTATGTGGCACAAGAGACTCTAAACTTAGGGAATGCCTACTGAGAGAAGTGGATTTAACACTGGAAAAATGTATTCAAATAGGTAGAGCTGCTGAGCTGTCTAAAGAGAGGGCGAAGATCATTGAGAGTTCCAGCACCAGTGCAGTGTCAGTCCATAGGATGGACACAAGTTACAACTTTAGGAAGGGTCATAACAGAATGACAATGACTCCAGACAAGACAATACAGTGTATCTATTGTGGAAAGCATCATGAGAAACTGAAAGAAAAATGCCCAGCATTTGGAAAGCAATGTAAAGGGTGTGGTAAAGCAAATCATTTTATAAGCCAGTGCAGTGCCAATACACAGCAAAGAAAGCCAACAGTACAAGCTGTCTATAGAGAGACTGAAGACTTAGAGGAATATGAAGACATTCTGGGTCTGACCTTTGAACCAGCTTTTCAGATTTGTACATTTAAGAAAACAGTAAGCAGATTTCCATCAGCTTTGTTTGCTACTATGCTAATTGACCAACAAGCTGTTAGATTCCAAATGGATTGTGGAGCAGACTGTAATGTCATTCCAGCAAGGTTGGTGAAAGACAAATCTAAAATTTTACATTGTGATAAAATGCTAAGGATGTATAATAAGAGCACACTGAAACCAATAGGGATCTGTAAGCTCAAAATAAGAAACCCATGCAACCAAAAGTTATATCAGGCTGAGTTTGTTGCAATTGACACAGAGGTGTGTAATCCTATACTAGGAAGTAGAGCTATACAAGATATGGATCTGATCTCAGTGCAACACCAAAATATCCTAAACGTTGAACAAGACGGCAATCGCCCAGATGCCACTGTGTGGGGCTGGTCAGCCATCAATAAAGAGTATGCAGATATTTTTCAAGGAGTAGGCTGTCTAAAAGGAAAACTAAAATTGGAAGTGGATGCTCTTGTACAGCCTGTTAGACTTCCAAAAAGAAAGGTTCCTGTGTCATTACTGAAACCCCTTAGGGAGGAGCTTACCAGTTTAGAAAAACAGGGCATTATAACTCCTGTAGAGAGAAGTACAGACTGGATTAGTAGCATGGTGGTAGTGAAAAAACCATCAGGGAAGTTAAGAATTTGCATTGACCCTAAGCCTCTGAATAGGGCCTTGAAAAGGAGCCACTATCCTTTGCCAGCAATTGATGATATTCTCCCTGACCTAGCAAAAGCAAGGATTTTTTCAGTATGCGATGTCAAGAGTGGATTTTGGCATATTGAATTAGAGGAAGAATCCAGCTATTTGACCACTTTCTCTACTCCTTTTGGCCAATACCGCTGGCTTTGAATGCCTATGGGTATTAGCCCAGCCCTAGAAGTGTTCCAGCAAAAACTAAATCATGCACTGGAAGGGCTACCAGGTATCAGGATCATTGCAGATGATATTCTGATTGTAGGAGAAGGCGATACTGATGTGGAAGCTATTCAAGACCACAATCAAAAGTTGAAGAAATTACTAAATCGTTGTAGAGAAAGACACATCAAATTAAATCCAGAATCCTATTTGGAATGGAAAAATTTCACCAATTCACATTTGGGCAGACAGTAGCTATACAATCAGACCATAAGCCCCTTGAAAGCATCATGAAAAAACCCTTACTTAAAGCACCAAGAAGTCTGCAACGTATGATGTTACGGGTTCAGATGTATGATCCATGTATCAGATACTGCCCGGGGAAGTCTCTGGCGGTGGCAGACACATTATGTAGGGCTTATTTAGAAGAAGGTTCCATGGAGGGTTCTGTGGAGAACCAGATTGAAACTATAAACATGCTCCAATATCTACCCATCTCAAACAGGAGACTTGTTGCTATAAAACAGAGCACAGAAAAAGACAAGACTTTACAAGCAGTAAAGCGAATTGTGATGAGTGGCTGGCCTCATGCTAAGGAACGGGTACCCCTAGAGGCTTCACCATTCTACCACATACATGATGAATTTAGTGTACAGGATGGTGTTCTATTCAAAGGTGAGCGAGTAGTTATTCCATCTGATCTCCGAACAGATATTATGTCTCGAATACATTCTTCACATTTTGGTGTGGAAGGATGTCTACGCAGAGCCAGGGAGAGTATTTACTGGCCAGGAATGAATGTACAGCTAAAAGAATATATCGACCAATGTGACATATGCCGTTCATTTGATACTAAACAACAGAAAGAGACATTCGTTCCTCATGAGATCCCAACGAGACCGTGGGAAAAGCTTGGCATTGATTTGTTCACATTCCAAGGAAAGGAATATTTAATAACAGTGGACTATGACTCTAATTTCTGGGAGATAGACCATCTTCAGGATACAAGATCTACTACAGTAATAAGAAAATTAAAGGCCCATTTTGCCAGATATGGAATTCCAGACACGGTATGTTCTGATAATGGACCACAATTTATTTCAATGGAGTTTAAAGACTTCAGTATGGGTTGGGACTTTGACCACATTACCTCATCACCAGGATACCCTCAAAGCAATGGAAAAGTAGAGTCGTCAGTAAAGACAGCCAAAAGACTACTGCAAAAAGCTGTGACTTCTCAAAATGATCCTTATCTAGCATTTTTGGATCATCGCAACACACCAACACAAGGAATGGAGTGCAGTCCTGCTCAAAGACTGATGGGTCGAAGGACCAAATCGTTACTTCCAATGAGAGGGAGTCTGTTAATACAGGATCAGGTGATGAATGACAGGCACCAAATCCTGTGCAGGAAGCAGCAATCATTGCAAGCTGCTCAATATAACAAGGGAGCCAAAGACCTGCGGCCTCTAAATGTTGGTGAACAGGTGTGGGTACAACCGCAAACAAACCAAGGAAAAGAGTGGCGGAAGGCTTGCCTAAGAGCTCCTGTAGGAATTAGGTCATATGAAGTGGTGACAGAGTCAGGACAGGTCCTGAGGAGAAATAGGAGGCATCTGAGAGGCATTGGACGCTACAGGCCTCCAGCAAGGACCCAAACTAGCACCCAAGAGGAATCTCACATTGAGAATACAAACCAGCCATTAATGACAAATAACTCTGAAGAAGAAGGACAAGAAGAAATAAACAGTGTACTATCAGACACGGAAAGATTGCAGGATGACAACAGAGTCCTGTCAGAACAACCACAGGGATCCAGAAACACCCAGACTAGAAGTGGGAGATGTATCCAAAAACCAGAATATCTAAATGACTATGTGGACTAATATTTAGCACAATGAAAGACTGCATCTCAGGATCCATATTCCTACAATAATTAAAAAAGATAGCTTTTGCCATTTCCCCAAAAAGGGAAAAGATGTATCAATATGTATGGAACCAAAAAAGATAGTTTGGTTCCAGGGGGGAGTTTAATATATGTTACACTGCAGTTCAGCAGGAAATAGTTAGTTGATGAGTAAGGCAGCTACACAGACATTAACTGTAACAAGAGCTGAAGTTTATGCATTCTGTTATAAGATGTTCTCTTAATAAATTTGTTAAAACTGCAACTGGAGTCTGAGAGCCTCTCTTATAAACAGCAACTTTATACAGTAAAGTGAGTAGGAGACTCCTGAGCAACATAAACCGTATATAATTTCTTAGGGGAAGTAGAAGGCTGCGGCATGAACAATTTAAGGTATACAACTCAAATAGAGTAGATTTACCTGATATAGTGAAATAGACTTGCAAAACATATATAATGTATGAACAGGGAGGGTTATCAGTAAATGATTCCTCTAATGTGTTAACATTGATATAATTCAAAATGTATGGGGTATAGCTTCCACTGTTCCCAAGTCCATAATACAAGGATAGTAGTCTTGCTTATTAGGCTTAATATAACCCTGCAGAAAATCACACTGCAGTTTGTTCAGTGTCTGTATCAATGTAAGCAATCGTCACAGTCTGAAAGTTCACTTTTATGTAGAAACACACTCCCCCAGAGCGATTAGTGCAATGATCCGTACATGCACATTATTACAGTATGATATACAGAGAAAAAAACAGCCTTCCGGCTGTACTTACATCCATCAGCTTCTTTTAAACCAGGTAACAACTTGATTAGGCTCCCTTCATTGGTCACAGGTGCTTTGATCCTCCCAAGCTTCTGCTTGCGTTTGTAACCTTGAGTGGTTCCACCTCCCTTGTTGTTCGTTACTCCCCAGTGTGCTACTAAAACACACCTGATTTCTCCACGGATCTATTATAAGGCTGTCGAATGCGGACCATCCCCCTGCAGGTACCTGTTAACACTCGTGCTCACTGTGGTACCAATGTTTAACTGACAAAAGAAAAGTAGGAGCACCAAGTGTAAAGCAGGTTAAAAATCACTTTATTGAAAAATATTATATAAACACAGGGTCCAGTGACCCCCGGGGTTAAAAACTGATAAGTATTAAGGAAAAGAAATGCTGGCTGACATGTTTCGGCTGAAACGCCGTACTCCAAGCCACATATGCATTACATGTGGCTTTGAGTACGGAGTTTCAGCCGAAACATGTCAGCCAGCATTTCTACACAAACAAATTACTACCCCAAACTTTTCTGAGCTTTGTTTTTGCCCAGTAACGGCTCCTGAGAGAAGAAGTAAGCCCGGGTATCTGAGGGGGCAGGGCTACCTCCCAGTTAAAGGCTGGTGCCTCAGTGAGGCTTTGAGTGTAATAAAAAATAAGTATAGCATGCACCAAGCATAATACAGCCCCAAAACCTTAAATAAATTGCCCCTTCCCCCATGCTAATCGGATTGTGCACGAATGAACCGATAACTGCATAGAGAAGTAAGCAGTTTTCTTAAAGGGCCAGACCCCCTTTTTTTAAATAAAGTGCCCAAAATTGTTCCCCAGAGCTGCCAGAGGGATGTTAATTGGCTCAGTCATATCTGGCTGTGTCCCTGATAAGAATAGGACCAATGGGTACTTAAAAAAAAGAAAAAAGTGTGTCATGAGGAGTGCAAGCTAAGTCCTTTGGCTATGCTTTACCTCTGTCAGAGTACCTACAAATAGTCTCTGGGCTATGTGTATGCTGTGGTATGTCACTTACCTTAAGTAGCACCCCTCCACTGGCTTACAAGGCATGTCAAACTCTTGTCAAGGCAGCTGTAACAGTATCCAGTAGACAGCCCATCCAGGTACGGATACCGCAGAGGATATCTGTAGGAAATACCTGTGTCCCACAGGGGGAGGCTAAGGACGAGTCCCCATGATGCCTGTGGGTAGTTATGGCTGAAGTCCAATAGGGAAATACTATGTTTTGAATGGTATTCCTATGTCCCTGTATCTTTCAGCTGCAGTGAACTATCACTTCTGCCTTTTTTGTGAATGATATTTCCCAAGGATTATGGGTTTCACATTGGTCTGAGCTCCCAAATTTAAATCCATAAGCAAGTAGTTGGAAACACCTCTATTCTCAACTCCTATGATGTCAAGAACAAAACTAAGAGAGATGGGAGGTGGGAGGGATTTTAAGCTCTGCTATGGGTTCTTGACCTCCTCTTAGTGGCAGGAACTATATCCCAAATGTTATGGAGGACTATGGACCATCATTATTTAACAAAATAAATATATACAGTATATTTATATATATATATATATATATATATATATATATATCTTTCTATGTCTACATGTTCATATATATATATATATATATATATATATATATATATATATATATATATATATATATATATATATATATATATATATATATATATATATATATATAAACATATCCACATAGAAAGGCACTCACCATAATGAAGTCATGGCACAGTTTAATATAATAAACTCACCCATATATGTGCTCAACCAGACCCCCAGGTGTCCTCCAGCTCTGCCCATTCCGGAAGCTCCACATGTGTCCCCCTCTACATAACATTGCATGTGTAGGCAGAGCTTCAGTAGGACCAACTGTAAAAAAACAATTTTAAAAACAATACTTGCTACAGTACTTTCATCATTGGCATCCAAACTACTATTATGTTATATCTCATTAGAGCTCTTGCCACATTCACATATTGATCTTAACAGTGTATTCTATCAATCCTAGCCTTACTGTAATGATATTTTGTGCAACAGCAACACTCAGTGTCAGATCTTAGATACATTATTATTGACTATATTCCCACACGTAATAGAGGAGGCAATAGGGGTATATTACTCCTACAGAGATAAACTAAAGGATTTATGTCCTTGATACATTGGGGCTGATTTATCAAGGGCCGAATGGACCCTGATGCCTCTGTTTCTGTGCAAGGCTTCAGGCTCACCGGAATCAGCAGTTATGAAGCAGCGGTCTTAAATGTTGAAACACTTGAAAGTGATGCAGCATAGCTGTAAAAAGCTGACTAGAAAATATCACCTGAACATCTCTATTTAAAAATAATATATTTTACCACAAAATGTCCTAAGTATTCAAACTCCATTGTAAAGGACTTTAAGCAGCAAATCAGTATGTCTGTCCCGGGGCACGCAAGGGAGTGAGCTTCGTGCACACTCATGTTATTTCCCTATTCAGTTTAAGGAAGTTTATTATGAAATCTCATGAGAGTTAAGTGAAATCTCATGAGATCACAGTAAAAGAGTTCATGACCTCAGCACTGCTGATGCTAATTGGCTGCTGTTCATTTCTTCATTTTTTATTACCTGCAGTTGGACAGCTTTTTCTACATAGAGATGCTCAGGTGATATTTCCCTGTCATATTTTTACAGTTCATCAGTTTCAAGTGATTTAGCATATGAGTATTATGTTCCTTTAAGACCGCTGCTCCTTAACTGGTCTACTGCCTCTGAGGCTGTGGACATCAATCCACCCAATCGTATACGATCGGGTTGATTGACACCCACTGCTAGCGGCCGATTGGCCGTGAATCTAAAACTAGAACTGCTTGTGCAATGTTAAATGCGTATCATGCTACAGCGTATCATGCCGCCAGAAATAGATAAATCAGCCCCACTGAATTCAAAGGGGTTCAGTACACAGCTGGACTTCCATTGTTTTTTGGGGAACCCCATATATTTACCATAGTGGACAGAACCCCTTTTGTATAGAGAGTAGCCTGTATTACTAATTTGAATAATACTTAGGTAGTGGAGAAATGTATAATAGATTCATTACAGTAAGGCTAGGATTGATAGAATACACTGTTAAGATCAATATGTTAATGTGGCAATAGCTCTAATGAGATATAACATAATAGTGGTTTTTGGTGCCAATGAAGTAAGTGATATACATACTATTGTAGCAAATATTGTTTTTAACATTTGGTCCTACCGGAGCTCCAATTATGCATGCACAGTTGTGCAGAAGGGGACGCCATGGAGCTTATGGAATGGGCTATTTATATACAATTCGGATTATCCTAAGTTATGAAGGTATAATCTAGATTTTATTAAAGACACAGAGACGAGTATTTTGCTTTCTTTCCTTTACTACTTGAATGCAGTATTTAAAAGCATATAGAAATAAATAACAAAAGCTGTCAACATTTGAAAAAAGACAGTATACAGACCAGTGACAAATTACATAAGAGAACTGGTTAAACAAAAACAAAGTGACCAATCAGCTCAAACATATAGCTAATAAACTGTCCAATATCAAATGACAACTCCTCTTTCTTGATATCAGATGAAGGAAGGAACCAGTCCATGATGATCAAAAAACACCAACCAATCAGGAAACAAAGAAGACTGAAGATAAAAATCCAGGATATGTTGACCATCCAAAGGGAAGGTTTCCAACGATGGGAGGAAGAACACCACCAACTTGAACTTTGCAGAGGATGAGATGAACTTGATAGATGAGATGACCAATCAGTTAAATGAGAAGGGATAAATCCATCCAAGATGGTATCCTGCTTATGGATTGGTAACTAAAATAAATATATAATGAAAAGAATTACAATATTAAAACATATAAAAGGGAGGGAAAATAAAGAAGAAAAGGTGGGAAAATACTCGTCTCTGTGTCTTTAATAAAATCTAGATTATACCTTCATAACTTAGGATAATCCGAATTTTATTGCAAGACCAGAGACTCATATTTTGCTAGTTTAAAGCAACTAACAAAATAAATAAAGCGACGCATGTTCAATGGGTTTAAAATAAAATTGTTTAAAAATTGAATCTGAAGACCAGTCAGCTGCATCCAAAATTTGTTGAAGGGTGGCAGCTTTCAAAAATGCTTTAGAAGCAGCTGATCCTCTAACAGAGTGAGCGGAAAAAGATAAATCAATACCTGCTTCACTCATAACCCATTTAACCCACCTGGCAATAGAGATAGAAGAAACAGGTAAATGAGGAGGAACAAAAGACAACAAAAGTTGATTAGAAGAAGCAGCACGAAAAACAGAAGTTCTACGTTCATACTCTTTCAAACACAAAACCACACAGAGAAAAGGTTCATTAGGTAAATAAGGATAAAATATAGAAGTTGAAAAAGATTTAGTTCTTTTAGAAATAAAGAAAGTAACACCTTCAGGAGTGAAACGATTAGAATTATAATCTAAAGCTCTAACATCCGAAGCCCTGCGAAAAGAAATTAAACATAAAAGAGTAGCTAATTTTGTAGAAAGTTGCTTAAGAGATAAAGATTCATTAGAAGGCCAAGATTTAAAGAGAGAAAAAACAAGGTCTGCATCCCAGAAGGAAACATATTTAGGAGCAGGAGGTCTTTTAAGTTTTATAGCTTTCATTAATTTACAAATTAAAGGGTGTTGACCTGCAGGAAAATTATTAATAAAAGAATGTTTGGCAGAAATAGCAGATCTAGAAACATTAATAGTTCTATAAGCTAAGCCTGATTCAGAAAGAGAGGTAAGAAAATTAATAATAAAAGTTACATCAACTGAAAGGGGATCCAAACCTCTCTCCAAGCACCAGCCAGACCATCTGGTCCATGCGGAAAAATAACATTTTTTGGTCCCCGGGGTCAATGAGTCTTGGAGGAGATAAGCCCTGGAGAGATGAAGGTTGCCCGAAATTGACCAGGCTATGAGACGAAGAGATCCTTGAAGTATAAGGTCGTGAAGAAGACCTTCTGGATCTGACAATAGAAGAGGAAAAATAAGAAGAAGAACCGGATGGTTGACAGATAGTTCTAGAAGAGATGGGTACCAAGGTTGAGATGGCCACAGGGGAGTGATCAGAAGAATTGAAAGAAGATCCCGTTGGACTACCGAAATTATTCTCTTAATCATGGAGAATGGAGGGAACGCGTAAGCTGACAGACGAGGCCACGGGTGGAGAAAAGCATCTATCACTAGAGCATCTGGATCTGGACGCCAACTGAAATAAGGATGAATCTGAAAATTCAGTCTCGAAGCAAACAGATCTATCGAGAAGGGTCCTCTGAGAGACTGAAGCGACTGGAACACTTGATGATGAAGTTTCCAATCACTGGAATCTGTCAGATACCGAGAACCCCAATCCGCCGCGACTTTGGATAAACCTGGAATGTATTCCGCTTTGACAGAAATATTTCTGTCCAAGCAAAGATGAATGAAATCTTTCATAATAATCGATAAATCTCTCGATTTTGTACCACCGAGATGATTCAAGTAACGAACAGCCGAAATATTGTCCATTCTGAGTAAAATGGACACAGGAAAAGAATCTTTGACAAAACATTTGGCTGCAAAAGAGCCTGCCAAAAGTTCTAAGCAATTGATATGAAAACGCTTTTCTTCTGAAGACCATTTTCCGCCCGTGATTGAAGGACCGCAACAAGCTCCCCAGCCCGAGCGACTGGCATCGGATTCTATAATTAAATCCGGAGCTTTCCCGAAAATGGCTCTCCCATTCCAGGCTTCTATGTGAGAGAGCCACCATGAAAGTTCTTCCTTGGCTTCTGAAGATAAATTAATTAATTGAGAATAGGAAAGACCTTTCTGGAGATGAAATTTTTTTAAACGTTGAAGTTCCCTGTAATGGAGTGGAGCAGGGAAAATAGCCTGAATAGAGGATGAGAGTAACCCCACTATCCTGGCTATAGTCCTGATGGGAACTAAAGATAAAGAAAGAGTTTTTGAAATTTCTTTCTTGATATTCACTATTTTTTCTTTGTGAAGGCTGAGAGTAGAATTCACAGTGTCTATTTGAAACCCTAAAAAGGTTAGAGATTTTGTTGGAGAGAGAACTGATTTCTCTTTGTTGATTAAAAAGCCCAAACTTTCTAAAATATAAATAGTAAGTTGAATTTGAGATTTTAAAATGACAGGACACTGATTCATGATTAAAATATCGTCTAAATAAATTATAAGACGAACACCTCTCAGACGAAGCCAAGTAATAATTGGCTTCATTAATTTGGTGAAAATCCAGGGGGCCGAAGATAGACCGAAAGGCATACAAGTGAAATTCCAAACTTTTCCTTCCCAAATAAAAGAGAGATATTTCCTGTGTTCCTGAGCTACCGAAACTGTAAGATATGCATCTGTCAGATCTAATCTGACTAAATAATCGTTGTCTAAAAGGCATTCTCTGAGAAGATGAATTCCTTCCATTTTGAAATGCTGATAAACAGCGAAAGAATTTAAGGATCTTAAATTTATGACCGGACGATATTGACCATTTTTCTTTTTTACGAGAAAAAGATTGCTTAAGAAACAGCCTTTAGGATCCAAAGCTGGTTCTATAGCCTGTTTTGAAAGAAGGGATGAAATTTCGTTTTGAACCAGAGTTCTGTCTGAAATGGAAAATTTTATTGGAAGAGGAAGAGAATTTTGAATAGGAGTAGAAATAAAATCTATAAAAAGACCTGAAACTGTTTGAAGAACCCATTGATCTGTAGTTATGAGATTCCAATTTTGAGCAAAAAGAGAGATTCTGCCTCCTATAATGTTTAGGGAAGAAACATGAAAGGGAAGAAAAAGATTTACCTTGAGGGGTACAAGATCTTTGTCTTGATCTTTGTAGACGTGGATTCCAGAATCTTCCTCTGGATGGGAAGAAACCTGAAGAGGCTGGGTTCTGAAATTGTCTCTGTTGATATTGAAACTGTTGGTTCGAATATTGAGACCTATTGGGATATGATGGACGGCCGGGAAAACGGCCTCTTCCTTTCCCGGCCTGATCAGAAAAACGGTCCTGATAAAAAAAATTCTTCATGGATGTTCTCACTTTATTAAGATTCGAAAAGGTGTTAACATAATTGTTTAACTCCTTAATAAAGGTGTCTCCAAATAGTAGACCATTGGTATCAGGGTGTATTTCATTAACTGCGAAATTGCAGACTCTAGGGTCAATTCTCCTCAAGATATTTCTTCTACGCTCAGTATACATAGCGGAATTAGCATTTCCGATGAAACTGAGCATCCTTTGTAACCACTCCCTAACCACTACAGGGTCCATTAAAGTATTTTCGTAAACAGCCTGTTCAGCCATGTCAAAAAGTTTTGATAAAGGGCCTACAGAGTCCAACATTTTATCCTGGCATATCTTCCAGGCCCTATCCATTCCTTTCTTTAATTTAAACCCAGGTGAACCAATAAATTTAAGTATCTTAGGATCCACCTCAGGGGTACAACAGGCATTATTAGGGAGAATATGTCTAGGACATTCAGCTCTCATTTTATTCCTAGAGTCCCTTTTTAAAGGCTGGCGTAATTGAAAGTCAATGAAATCTGCTATGTCATTAGATGGGCACCACTCAGCAGATCTAGGATGATGTAAATCATCCGCATTAAACCTAGGATTACCTAGACAATCATAAAATATTTTCTCATCAGAATCTTCCTTACTGTGTTTAGATTTCTTTAAAGACTTTTTAAAATTTTTGACCTTCGGAGAAGCCGAAGAATCCTCAGAAGAAATATAGTTTAGAAATTCATTAGAATTATCTGAATCTAATGAGGAATCAGAATTAATATCTGTAGAGGAAACACAGTCCGTATTATCTTTTGTGGCCAAAGCCTCTCCCATAAGTGACCTCTTGGGAGTAGAGGAAATAGCAGGGGTTTTGCTTCCTTTCCTGCAAGGAATAACAGAGCTGGAAGCAAGTTGGCGAGATTTTTTCACCAACTTTTTACTCGCTGTAATAGCGCTGGAAACTGTTCTTTTTCTTTTTACAGCCTTTTTTGAATTAGATTTATTAATTAAAAGTGAATTTTTTTCCAGCATAGAATTCATTGAAGAATCTATCATGTTTTGTACATTCTCAGCATTGAGAGTAATATTTTCAGAAATTTGTGACATTTTCTAAAATAAATAAATAAATAAATAAATAATTTGAAATAAGGAATAATAAATTATCAAAATATAGCCAATATAAAATATAAAGAGCAAGAATTGACCCAAAATAACTAAAGAGTAAATAACAAAATATCTTAAAATATTTTAAAATAAACAATTTGCATTAAATAATGAAAGTGACAAATAGTCACTAGATGGAGACAGAGACCGTAAAATACACCTATAGGGATTGAGTTGTAAAATTTTCCAAACACTTGCAACAAAGTTGCGACTGACCGGGGAGAAATGCAAGCCGAACTAGAGGGCGGGCGTATGACGCAGCAAGACAGAGGAGGCCAGTGCGCATGCGCGTCAGCCCGTAAGACAAAATGGAGGACTCGGTAAGAGATAGGGAGAAACGGACAACAAGAGAGAGAAAATGGGGTAAGAAAAAACAAATATTAAAGGTAAAGCAAAACCGGAGCAAATAGATAACACAAAGCTATGGCAATAACAAGAAAAAATAAAATTAAACATAAAAATAAAAAGCCAAATAAGAAAAAATGGAAACGGAAAGTAATAAAGAAAAAGTACAATATAAATAAAACTAAAAATGCAATCTAACTGAACAAATATTACAAATTTATTCCAAGAGTAAATGAAATACTTATCTCTTCTGCAAGCAGTAAAAGAAAGAGGAGTTGTTATTTGATATTGGACAGTTTATTAGCTATATTAGCTGATTGGTCACTTTGTTTTTGTTTAACCAGTTCTCTTATGTTATTTGTCACTGGTCTGTATACTGTTTTTACTGTCTTTTTTCAAATGTTGACAGTTTTTGTTATTTATTTCTATATGCTTTTAAATACTGCATTTAAGTAGTAAAGGAAAGAAAGCAAAATATGAGTCTCTGGTCTTGTAATAAAATTTGTTTTTGTAAAATTTATAACTATACCTATATAGCTATATGAATATATTAAGATTTATATATATATATATATATATATATATATATATATTGAATATGCACACATATATATATAGAAATATCTATTTAAAAATAAAATATTTCAACGTAAATGTAAAGTATTTCTATTCAAAACACTTTAAAACACAAAAGAAATGAATAAAATTATATTGCATGTTTCAAGATATTTGACTGGGAACGGCTCAAAAGTGTATTAGTATATGGGGTCAATTTACTAATGTGCGAGTGGACATGATACAATGAGGCCCATTGATTAAGCTCCATATGGAGCTTGAGGGCCCGTGTTTCAGGGGTGTCAATCAACCCGATCGTATCCAATCGGGTTGATTTCTGTCCGCAGCCTCAGAGCAGGCAGACAGGTTATGGAGTAGTGGTCTTTAGACCGCTGCTTCATAACTTCTGTTTCCAGGACATCAAGCTCTATATGTGTGTGTGTGTGTGTATATATATATATATATATATATATATATATACACATACATATATACAGTATACACATACATATATACAGTATACACATACATATATATGTATACAGTATATATGCATGTTTTACATTTGTACCATTTGATAAAGGAAGGTCCCTGTTGGAACTGAAACGTCATGGCTACCTTTTCCAAATAAAAGCATGTAGAGAATACCATTACATGTACAAGGTACTTTGAAAAACTATAAAAGTTTTTCAAAGTTCCTTGTGCATGTCATGGGATTCACTTGTTCCACATACTGCTACTATTGTTTGCTTTGTTTAAGAAATGAATGGTGTATATGCTGTATACTAAGCCAATCAGTGTTTGTGATGGGACGCATCTGATGAGTACAAGTGACCAACAATCTAATGGCTATGTGGTTATTGAGCGCGGCCACATGCACTCTCTGTATTGGCCACGAATCTGATGGGTTGTGAGATTCAGGCTTTGGAATGTGACAACGCTGAGGAGCGCATACGCGGTATGTATTTCTTATCAGACAACTGACGGAAAGTCACTTTCGTTCGCTATTCTGATAAGTTCGCTCTTCTGACAAAACACCAGATAGGGTGGACTAGAGTCCTCTTTGATTGGGGGACTTCCATGTTTCTTCTTTTTTGTTTTATATATACATATACCATATACGCATACGCTGTCAGCATTTATCATTGCACCAACATTTCTTGTGAACTGCTGGTGCAATGCTGCCCCCTGCAGATTCGGATAAATTGACCCCTTACACTTTATTTCAGGTCCCAAATTGCACTTAATATTCTAGCGCAGTTCTGGCTTTCACTTAAGCAAAAACTATAACTTTCAACTTGTAATATCAGCACTATTTAGCGAGGTTATGATATCCATTTGAAAAAAGAGTATCCTTGAAGTCAGAGGGATGATAAAAAATCTTCAAGCTTTATTGGAATACATGTAATAATACACGCCAGTGCCGTTTACAAAGTAATTCACAGGAACATCCAATCCTACGCTTTTCGGCAGGAGCCGTAATCATAGATCTAATTATACACAATACATTGCTAGTTTAAATAATCAAACCTTTACAACTATTGGTGGAAAATGCTAAGTAAAAACACTCTCATTTAACCTTCTTAAACAAGCAAATTATACAATGACATTATAGCAATACAATATAAAAGCCTTAGGAATAATTAAAGACATATACCAGTATATGCATACAAAGAGAGAAGCGCTCTACCAGGAATGAACAACAGCTCATTAGCTAGTTCTATGGCGATTTACCACCCAGAAGCAGCCTCTTTTAGACCAGCGTGCTTTTCACAAAGGAAAACTTTCCTGAAGTATATCAGTCTGATCCCACCAATTAAGGTCAGTCCAGCCCCGAAATACCGGGCAATTCTCCTCTGAACAAGGAACATGACAACCCCAGACGATCGTTTCAGCCTCCTATGGGCCTTGTTAGTGAGGTGCAGCCACATTCCTCTAAGCACACTGGGCAAGGAGTCCACATCTGGTTTCCCCCATCACCCATAGGGAGACTTCCCCAGGGTCATATTAATTTGCATACAAAGAGAGAAGCACTCTACCAGGAATGAACAACAGCTCATCAGCTAGTTCTATGGCGATTTACCACCCGGAAGCAGCCTCTTTTAGCCCAGTGTGCTTTTCACAAAGGAAAACTTTCCTGAAGTATATCAGACTGATTCCGCCAATTAAGGTCAGTCCAACCCCCGAAATACTAGGCAATTCTCCTCTGAACAAGGAACATGACAACCCCAGATGATCGTTTCGGCCTCCTATGGGCCTCATCAGTGAGGTGCAGCCACATTCCTCTAAGCACACTGGGCAAGGAGTATATAAATGCACACCTAAAACGCCAAAGTAGATAAAACCTGAAAGCAATGTAATTAAATTTGACCTTGTTATATCGTAAGTATAATACAGAAATTTACAGGCTATTTGATGTTGAGATACATCAAACAACTATGATCGCTCAGGTACAATAATATAGCATATAATTTATCTAATATTGCTAAGGACATATTAATTCTATTTAAGTGCTAGTTTCAAGGAATGTAAGTATAAATTAGTAAAGAGTTCAGTAAATATATCTATAATTAGAATATAGAGATATAATATAAGGGGTGTAAACGTGTTAACTATAATAGTAACCTATATAAAGCTTACTGACATGCAGAAGGCAGTCCCATGTATTTACCATTAACACATATATGTACATTAGTAGAGAACTTGAATTGAACTGAACACAAACATAATGAATGATACTGGTTAGTAGTTTGAAACCAAAATTCAAAACTAAGACAAGAGAAAATTAAATTAAATTCAATAAAGACCAATAAAAACAAGCAACAATATGTAAAGGCATGTGGTGATTGTAACAAGGGTGGGATGCTGAAATAATGGCTAGGCAGGACAGTCTACGATCAATAATTCAATAATATGAAACTCTGAATTGTATCCATTAGGAACCTGAGTTTGCAACTTATGGATCCAATAGACTTCCTGCTTGGCCAAAAGTCCCTCTTTATAACTACCTCTGGATGGTTGTCTGATGATTTCTATAGCTCTCCACTTAAATGTGGTAACATCTTTTTTATAGACTTCCAAGAAATAGCGTGAGAGCACAGAGCAAGGTCTATCGTTTTTTATATACCCCAAATGTTCCCGAATACGGGAACGGACATCTCTGATTGTCATGCCTACATATTGGCGACAGTGGGTAGTGCACTCAATAAGATAGATAACATATTTTGAAGAGCATTTAATACAACCCTTAGTTGGAAATTATTGTTGAGTGATGTGTGATTTGAATTCTCTACTCTCTGTCAGAAAATCACAGGCTTTGCACCTACTTGCTCCACATTTTTTTTTTTATTAATTTTATTAACAGCAACAGTTCACAGAAAAAGAGAAAATCACATAGATTCAAAACAATTATATTCATTTTTTCCCATTGAGACAAACAGCAAAACATTATTTTCTTACATCATGTTGCTGAACTTTTCACTTTTTATATAGACAAAACCAAGACAAAAACTAATTAAACCAAAAACAACCAAAACAGCCCGAATCGGGGGAAAACAAAAAAGGTGGGGAGAAGGAGGAAGAAAAAAAGGGCAGAGAGACACAGCAAAGGTAAGGAATGGGAAGGAAAGAAGAAGGGGAAGAGAGAGCATGCAATTTTTTTTCCCTTCTCTCTCCTTTCCTTCTTTCTTCTCCTTCCTTCTTTATTATTTTATTTACAACCAGCAGTATATAGAAGCAAAATCTAAATCCCCATCTTGCGCCATGCAGGGCCCAATGTCGTTTCAAAGTAACATGGCATACAAAAGACAAAATAATACAAGAAGACAGAAAACTGTATAATAATATTAATATTATCAATGTTTAACAAAGTTGTGCCATTAGCTCAGAGGTAAATTATATATATTGCTGGGGATTTTAAACTTATTTTGTTAGACTTTGAGACACCCAGGTTAAGACAAAACAAAACAAACAAATAAACAGAAAAAAGAAAAAAAAAAAGGGGGAGTTTTTAGGATAATTAGTCTCTACCCCCCTCCTCATCTACCAAACGCCAAGAAGAACTATCTCTGAGTTTTGGAAGGGAAAGATCAAATAGTCTATTTCTCTATCATGGAGTGTTTTTATAAATACTGCCCATTTGTTAAAGAATTTCCTTATATCCAGCTCGTTATCAATGTTTGTGTCTTTTTGTTCCAGAACACATTGTTTTTTCAAATAATTTCTGACTTCAGAGATAGTCGGCGGTGCTCTTATTTTCCATTTCTTACAAATCAGATATCTAGTAGCTAAAATAGAGAGATTTATTATTTTCTCATTAATCTGATAGTTGCCTTCTATCTTTAGACAAAATATAATTTGATACAGTGATAGAGTCAGTGTTTCAATCTTTAGTGTAGTTTTAAGCCAGAATTCTAATTTTTTCCAGAAACTTCTTATTTTAGGCAGTACCAGAACATGTGCGTCAGATCTGCCGCAGGGTATGAACACTTGGGACATTTGTTAAATTCTTGGTTATGGACTCTGAGACCTTTCTCTGGGGTGAAATATGCCCTGTGGAGGAGCTTTAAATGTGCCTCTCGCCAAGTAGCTGATAACGTGGTCCTTGCTACTTTACTAATTGATAAATGAAGGATTTTCAGCTCAATATTAGTCTGAGGGATTAGAGAGTTCCAGGCCGAAGCCATACTGTCCAAGATGGGGACACCTTTAATAACACCAAGTATGTGATAACATGAGGCAATGGACATACAACCAGTTTAATTTAAAGTTAACCAGGCTTCCAACTTGCCTAGCTCCCAACACCAGACTGCCTCTTTAATTAATTCCCTAATAAAATGTCTTATTTGGAGATAAGCAAAGAAGTCTTTGTTAAGGAGATTATATTTAGCCTTTAGCTCTTCAAAGGTCTTGACATACTTCCTGTCTTTTTCTATTAAATAATGTAATCTATCTAGGCCATTGTTATGCCATCTATTGAAGACTTCTGAGTTTACACCTGCTGGGAACCGCGGGTTCCCTATCAGGGGAAGATACTTCAAAATAGTGGTAGTTAATGAGAGAGACTTAGCTAATTTCCTCCAAGCCTTCAGTGGGTAAGATATAGTTTTAAGTTTTTTAATATCTGATGGAAGCTCTTTAGGTGAAGAGTGAATTAAAGCTACTAAGAGATAAGGTTCACATATGTTTGACTCCAGCTCGTTATTTAAAATATAGTTTTTAGTAAAAATCCTCACAAAGTTATATGTGAATGAATTAGTAACAAATAGCTACAAACTATCATTATACATTTTAACATCACTTATCATAGAATTGATTGGTGAAACGTTACAGAATAATCAAGCCCATAAAAAACTGATACCAATGAACATGGATCCAGTAGCCATGAGTAATGAAATAACCACAATTAATCAAAAGATGGACTTACTGGCACAAGGTTTAAGAGAAGTACAAAGCGAAAACTCCACTTTAAAAAGAGCACTAAATGAGTCAATAACTCAGAAAGCAAATGAAAGGCCTGAACCTCAGGTTAATCCTCCTACTCCCTTTTCGGGTGACAGAGCCAAGTTTCGTGAGTTTAGAAACTCTTGTTTGTTACTATTTGCAATGAAACCCAGGACCTACTGTAATGACAAAATAAAGGTCTGCACCACCATTTCATATTTAAGTGGAGAACCTAGGGCTTGGGCTAACAGATTTTTTGAATCTGATGACCCAATATTAAGTTCCTTAGAAAATTTCTTCCATGCTATGGCAGTTCTCTACGAAGATATAAACAAACAGCAAACCTCAGAAAATCATCTGCGTTCCCTCAGACAGGGCAAAAGAGCCGTCGAGGACTACATAGCTGAATTTCAGCTATGGAGTACTGATTCACAATGGAACTCCATCTCTCTTAAAAATCAGTTCCGTTTAGGACTCTCTGAATATGTAAAAGATGAGCTCTCAAGGGTTGAGCTTCCTGAGACTTTAGAGGGACTTATCAAGTTGAGTATCTCTATAGACAGAAGATATAGAGAATGAAGACATGAAAAATTCCAAAATGACTCTAACCCTAGGAAACATTACTCAACAACTAATGAAAAACCCGCTTCAACAGTAGTACCTATGGAAATCGGAACCATAAGAGGTCCACTATCGATAGAAGAAAAATTAAGAAGAAAACAGGCAAATCTATGCATGTACTGTGGAAATAGAGAACATGATGTTGCTACTTGCCCTCTACTAAAAAGACCTAGAAAGGGTAAGATAAAATCATTACTTATCTCTGAAACTCATGAATCACGTACTCATCTAACTCTAACTCTATCATTACAGTGGGACCAGTTGCAGATCCAGGAACAAGCCACAATTGATTCCGGAGCTTATGGCAACTTCATTGATCAATCAATTGTTACAAAAAATAAAATACCCTGTGTGAAGAAAGCAATCCCCGTATTTGTGAGAGTTATTGATGGGTCTCAATATCTCAAAGGACCCATCACACACCACACTGTTCCAATACTCACTTTAACCAACACAGGTCATAAAGAATTCATCACTTATGATATAATACCTAGTTCTTTACACCCAATCATACTTGGTTTCCCTTGGTTACAGAAACATAACCCAGTTATTAACTGGCATAATTGTACACTCACCTTTGATTCCACATTCTGTTCACAAACATGTTTTCCATATGTTTCAATTAATCATTTAGATCCGTTATTACCAAAACAATACAGTGATTTTTCTGATGTTTTCAATCTTAAAAGTGCAGAAAACCTTCCACCTCATCGATCCTTCGATTGCCCTATTGATCTCAAGGAAGACGCTATACTGCCAACTAACCGCATTTTTCCTTTATCACAAAAGGAACTACAACATCTACGTGAATACCTCGATGAAAATCTCAGAAAAGGTTTTATTTCACCATCATCATCTCCAATTGCTTCTGCCATCTTTTTCGTTACCAACAAAGACGGAACCCTACGCCCCATTATTGACTACAGAGCATTAAATGCAATAACTATAAAAAATCGCTATCCACTTCCTCTAATACCAGAGTTGTTAGAACGTCTAGCTGGGGCCACCATTTTTACTAAACTGGACCTGAAAGTGGCTTACAATCTCATCCGAATGAGACCTGGTGATGAGTGGAAAACAGCATTTAAGACCCGTTACGGATTATATCAGTATAATGTTATGCCTTTCAGCCTCACTAACGCTCCCGCCACCTTTCAATTCTTCATAAATGAGATATTTAAAGATCTTATGGATATATGTGTTATAGTATATCTCGACGACATCCTCATTTATTCTAAGAATTTGTCGGAACATCAAAAACATGTGAGGTGGGTGCTATCTACTTTGCGGGAACATCATCTTTACGCTAAGATGGAGAAATGCTATTTTCATCAAAACACTATCAAATTCCTTGGTTACATTATTTCACCAACTGGAATCCAAATGGATCCTGAAAAGACCACTTCTATACTCAACTGGCCTACTCCAACCAATGTAAAATCCTTACAGAGATTCCTTGGGTTTTCCAATTTTTATAGAAAGTTTATTGATCACTACTCCAGCACAGTACAACCACTTACTCGATTAACTGGGAAAAGCAAGTTTCAATGGAATTCCAAAGCAGAAAACGCCTTCCAAACATTAAAGAGGAAATATACATCTGCTCCGTTTTTACAACTGCCCAATCCATCCCTTCTATACACTCTGGAGGTAGATGCATCCAATACCGGGATTGGTGCAGTCTTGTCTCAAACCAATCAAGAAACCAAGGAGGAACGTCCTATTGCTTACTATTCACGTTTGTTAACCCCAGCAGAGAAGAACTACTCAATAGGGGATAAAGAGTTGCTAGCTGTTAAGGCAGCACTTGAACAATGGAGACATCTGCTAGAAGGTTGTTCAACCCGTTTTACAATATTTACAGATCACAAGAATCTCCAATATTTGAAGAAAAGTAAAACCTTGACTTCTAGGCAGGTACGTTGGGCCTTATTTCTCGACAGGTTTAATTTTGTATTAACCTATAGACCAGGAAATACTAATGTTAGAGCTGATGCTCTCTCAAGAACTACAGAACCCACTTCTGCAAATATGGAAAAAGAGTTTATCATACCTCCTACTAAGCTTATTTGTACCTTAACTACGCTTCAATCCGATATTTTAGTGGCTCTCCAATCGGACTCATCAATACCCAACCACTGTATAAAGGATACCACAACAGGGTTATACACATATCAAAATTTAACATACATTCCACCAACTATACGGAATCAAATCATACAAAATCATCATGATTCTCCTATGGCCGGCCATCCGGGCATAACTAGTACTACAGAACTTATAAAAAGACAATTTTGGTGGCCATCTATGAAAAAAGATATTCATCACTACATAAATTCCTGTCTCACTTGTGCTACCAAGAAAAAACTACATACTAAACCTAGTGGTCTATTAACTCCGTTACCAGTACCTATGAAACCTTGGAGCATCATAGGTATGGACTTCATTGTTGATCTACCTACATCCAATGGATATACTGCCATCTTAGTAGTTATAGATCATCTGACTAAATTGGCACATTTTGTACCATTAAAACAAGTCCCAAATGCAACAACAACTGTAAAAATCTTTTTATCGAATATCGTGAAATTACATGGTCTTCCCTCCTCTATAGTAACGGATAGGGGAACACAATTTACTTCAAGATTCTGGCGGAATTTATGTCACCAACTCAATATCTCAAACAGGTTTTCCACAGCCTACCATCCCCAGTCAAATGGTCTAACCGAACGTCTAAATCAGACTCTAGAGCAATATCTCAGGTGTTATATTAGTAACTCACAAGATGATTGGTCTGAATGGCTCCCACTGGCTGAGTTAGCTTATAATAATTCTGTGAATGATTCTATTAAACAATCCCCGTTCCATGCAACCTATGGATACCACCCTGTCACTTTTCCAAATCCCACTTTGTTTGTTCCTGTTCCTCATGTACACAAATAAATAAGGAATATTGTAAGGAGACCACCTTGTTTGTGTTTTATACGATAGTTTGCAAGTTGGCAGCTACTTGCACCGGTCTCCTGTTTCCTGGGTTGCAGTGCTGGATACCACTGTCTTTTACTTTTCCAAATCCCACAACTTCCTCCAACTCTCCTGCTGCTCAAGATTACTCTATGACACTCAAGAGAACTCTTGACACTCTTCGGGATCAATTGTATATTGCTAAAACAACCCAGAAGAAATATTTTGATGCCAAACACTCTACACCTCCTGCTTATGAAGAAGGGGATTTGGTCTGGTTGTCTATGAAGAACATTAAAATGTCAGTACCCTGTAAGAAATTAGCCTCTCAATATTTGGGACCCTTTCCCATCTCCAAAGTCATCAATGATAATGCAGTTCGTCTCCAGTTGCCAGAAGACCTGTATATCCATCCTTCTTTTCACGTCTCGTTGTTGAAACCGTACAGAGGCGATCCGGACACTCAATTGCCATCTCCTACTGAGTCACTCTCACTAGTGGATGATCAACAAGAATACGAAGTGGGCAAACTTCTAGATTCCCGTATTCGCAATCGTAAGCTTGAGTATCTAGTACATTGGAGAGGTTATGACACTTCCGAAGACTCATGGGTTCCAGCGCATGATTTACATGCCCCACGTTTATTGGCCTCTTATCATGCCAAGTACCCGTTGAAACCGGGTCCTGGTCCTGCTTCCAGGGGATCTTGAGAGGGGGGATCTGTCACGTTCTGCTGTTCCTTTAAATTACTGAAATCCAACTTCCTGTTTAAGTCTATAAAGGGAACTCCTCTTCCTTGCTTCCCTGCTTGATTATTATAGTGTATAGGGATAGTTAGCTAGTGAAGCTTGTATTTCCCTCTATCCTGGATTATAACTATTCCAAAAACTTTTCTTCATCATATCATCTGAACACATCAAATCAACCTAAACCTTCTAACTTCGTATGGGACATTAACTTTTTCTCCTAACATCCAAATTCAGTTTTTATACAAAAATCCACCTGCTGCTCTGAGCGTGTTCCGTGTGCCTGTCAGAAATTCACACAGCATTGTGACGTCACACGCTAACCGCAGCGCGGTTCCTTCTCCTCTCCTCCATCGAGTGTCGGAACATCTGAGAACCTGTCTCATGCTTACATTGCGGACAGGGTAAAGCAAGCTGGATCAACTCTCCCTGATCCCCCTCAGTGGAACCTTACTAATTCAACAGAACCGGAGGTGACTAACCAAGATCCAGTCTGTCAATCACTGCAGTGGAATCAACCGCAAGTATTACTATTTGGTAACAATTGTATCAACAGCCAAGTACTTATACAAACTGTGTTCATATTTATCTAATCCGATACTGTTGCTACTTACACTTTGAATTTCCACAGATTCTGAATGAGAGTTATCTTTACAATACTACCAAAGTTGTTAAAGCTGATACACTAAAAACATTACACAACTTTACTCATTGTGATTTTGTGTCTCAATCTAAAGTTTACACATTCCATCCAATATCTGCTATTTGGGTTTAACTTCCTCACAAAGTTATATGTGAATGAAGTAGTAACAAATAGCTACAAACTATCATTATACATTTTAACATCACTTATCATAGAATTGATTGGTGAAACGTTACAGGTAGCTCGATACCAATTCTGTATAAATTTAGTGCATATCGGAGCAAGTTCTCTTCTCTTAGAGGCTGTATCAGCCGAGAAATCTTGGAAAATTAAAATCCTATTATTTTCTATGAGAATTGGCTGGTTTTTACGAAAATATTGCAGTAGCATATTCTTGTCCTGGTAATTGAGTAGTCTAGCTATAACAGGTCTAGGATGGGCATTATTCTTGTTATCTATGTGCTCTTTCCACTAAAATCGGGTGATAGGTTGGAGGGATATTTAAAGCCTTAGTAAGTGTGTCTGATATGAAAGAATGTAAGTTTTAATATTGCTTCTCCTCCGGAAGACCTATTATTCGAATGTTATTTCTTCTGGAGCGATTTTCTAGGTCCTCCAGCCTATCAAAGACCTTCTGAAAGTTACTGCTCGACATTTAAATTTTAGAGTTGTATGCTGATGTAAGATCCTCCAGGTCAGAGACCCTCTGTTCAACTTCTTATAGTCTATTAGAGAAATGTCTAACCTCTTGAGTTAGTAAAGAAATATCTTGTTTTATTTCTGTCCTAAGAGCATCAAATTTGGGTGCAAGAGCATCTGAGATACATGCGACCAGATTCAGTATATTAGCAGGGTCTTGTAAGGCTAGATTATGGGATGTAAGTGATTACGTTTCGGCAGTGGATTCTGGGGGATTCTTAAGCTTCCTGTCTTTCTGCCTAGCTGCCATACTTGGTGAAGGTGTCTTAGATGAGTTAGAAAGGAATTTATCCATGTGCCGGGAGTCTATTGGTGATAGTGAGAGAGTGCGTTTTTAAAAAACGCTTACACTAAGGTGGGGAGGGGGTGATGTTATACAATTAAACAAATAAGTGCAACGAGTTAAGTAAGCCCAGATGAAAATATTCCAGGGAAGTGAGGGGAAGAAGAGAGAGAAAAAAAAAAAAGGGAAACCCACTAGTTAAGGTGAGGGTATGGTGATGTGAGGGAAGTGAGAAAAAAACTATGTCAGGGCACTGGATTGAGAAAAGAAGAAAAAAGAGAAAAAAAGAGTCAGAAATTTTAATTTGACATCTGCTACTCTGTGTAGCCTTACAGAGAAGAGTATCAAGGCTTAAGCTGTTTAGTTAGTTATTATTGAAGAGAATAATGAGGTGAATATTTACATAAATTCTTTTTATCGATACAAGTATTCAATTTATACCTAGTAATTAGGGTGGAAAAAGAGCCAAGGATATAAAATTAAGTTTAAATTTGTGGGTTTACAGCTGAAGCTCACGTGTTATAACAGTCAGCAATTCATATAGTAAAGTTTCCTAGGGCATTCAATCCTCTAAGGGGTAATCCTATAAGAGGGTATACCTCTCTTTGGTAAGCAGAAGGGAGAAACCTGTAGGAGATCTCTTCCTTTTCTTTTATAGAGAAAAAAGTTTCTAGCCTAGCTACAATGTATGTTAGTGTGTCCTATTATTGAGACAAATAACAGATAGTTTTTAATGAGGGTCTAGGTTATAACAGTTTACATCTATGAGGCCTTCAATTTTGCTATAATTCTTCAGTTTTAGGTGAAGAAATAGCATGTGGAGGAAATGCAATATATAACAACAAGAGAGAAAAAAATTAAGATTTATATTTTTGCTGAGAGCAGAAAGAGCAGCAAATTATTACCCCTAGTTTCTTATCAGCGTTAGCAAGAGATTACTTATTATATACAATTCAAAGCAGTCAAATTCAGTGTACAAAGGAAATTCTAGGAAAGAAACATCAAAGTATTCCTAAGATAGCTAATTCAGCATTTTGTTGAGTATGAAACATAGCCAGTGTTTTATACTGCTACCTACTAGAAACTAAGTCAGTGTACATTCATATACATATATTCTGAGCAATTTTGATAATCTAGACACGTTCGTGGGGAGAAAAATAAGAAAGTCTAGTATCTGATGAGACACAGAGCAATACACAAGAAAAAAGAATATTCAGTTAACGTCTTTTGCCTTTACCCCTTAAGAACAATCATATTTTTAAACCATTCTGGAGATACTGTTCTTGATATAAGGTTTCTTTAACAAAGAGGCTGGCAAAGTTCTAAGAGAGACATCGGCAACAACTTAATTATAGCAGGGAGCAGTTGTTTGTAGGAAACGTAGATAGTGCCTGTTAATATATTTAACACATTGAGAACGCATATGCAGCTATCAGAAAGTTATTGTGTACTTTACCAGCTACTGTCCAAGTACACACGGAGAGCTGAGAAGAAGGCAAAGAATCTTTTCTGGGAAACCAGAGCCCCCCTCTCGCAGCAACGGTGGAAGTGGAGCGATGAATATGAAGACAAGCCAAGAGAGCGCTGGTCAGCTTCACAGGCATAGACTCAGTGCATGTACTAGATAGGAACAACAGCCTGGTCCTGGGAAGACAACTAGGCAAGCGGAACGATCCGAGCCCCTCACACAGCACCGGTGGGAGGGGATCTCAGGACCAATGAGGAGCAGCACTCCCGGAGACATTGCGCTCCTTTTCCTCGTTGCCAGAAACGTAGCGGGACACAAGACAGAGTGGCCAGGTCGTAGCCGAAGAAGATCCAGCAATCGAGCAGTCCCCGCTCCCGAGCCAGGAAGATGGAAAGGCAGCTGCATCGGCGTCCACCACCGGTCCAAGCAAGTAAGTCCCCCCCGAGTGCTCCAACAGGTCAGCAAGGGTTAAGGCGCAGGGGGGCTCCGTCCATGCAAGCTTGTAGATATCCAGTGAGCCTCGCCTCTTGTTCGTAAAGCTGGGGGAGTTCTCCCAGGGCAGGTGCAGCCTTTCTCACCCAGCACCCGTAAGGAATAGGTGTATAAGAGGGTTAACGCTCTGGGTATAACCGTTAGGCGGGATTCACCCTTCTGTTCCTTTTCTTCTTTACAGGCAGCAATGCAGTTAAATGATGGTATTAGATGAATCTTTGTGCAGATATTTTAAGAAGGGTATGTGTCCATACAATTGCTGACATAAGCAGCTTAGTGCGTTGGTTTGGCACTATCCGAGTTCCAGTAGTGGTAGTGTTTAGTTTGCAAGCCGCCCAGGGTCTGAGGGTTTGGGCGCAGAATTCTCGACAACAGGCTTGCAGGGAAGGTAGTCAGAGCAGGTGCTTCATGTGACCACACACCTGGGCTCCTCCTCCGGAACTCTAGAGCCGACTTGCTCCACATTTATAGGTGCCATTTACACTCAGCCGTGTACTGGTTGGTTCCTTTTGTGGTAACTAGCTGGGAGAGAGAATGTTACCTAGTGTTAAGTTTCTTGAGGAAACACATCTGAAATCTTGTTCAACAATTTTCCTCAGATCTCTGTCTCCATACAGGCGTGGATTTTTTTTTTAGTATATTACAAATGGAATAGAAATCAGAGAAATACTGTGTGATGAACAGCATAGGATTTTTATCGTCTATGATGTTATTCCTGTTGGTGTTTTTGCCCACTGTCCTTCTAGACTGTAGAGTGTCGCTCCTATCTGTGGCAGCAACCTCTCTGGCTATTCTATTCAACATTTGTGGGGGATAACCTCTGGAGGTTAATCTTTCAGTTATATTTCTGGTTTCCTTCACAAAATCTGACTCAGTACTACATATTCTTTTGGCCCTGAGGAACTGTCCTTTTATAATGCCTTTAAAGACATGTTGGGGATGAGAGCTTTTGTTATGTAGAATAGTATTGCCTGTGATTTTCTTGCGGTATAGTTTAGTTTGTATGTTATTGGAGTCTGGTTTGCAAATTAAGGTAATGTCAAGAAAATTGATTTCAGACTGATTCCACTCAAAAGTGAAATTGACTCCATTGTCACACTCATTGAGATAGTGTACAAAATCATTAGCTGTATCTCTATTAGAATCCCAAATAAGCAGCAAGTCGTCGATAAATCGATGATAAAACAAAATGTGATGAACAAAGGGCTTGCCATCTGCTTAGACAAAGGACTGCTCCAACCAGCTCATAAAAATGATGGCAAATTTTGCACCCATGGTGGTCCCTTGTCTCTGCAGATAGCAATTACCCTCAAAAGAAAAATAATTATGCTGCAACAAAAACCACGTGACCCTAATGATGTAGTCCAGTGTTTTTCAACCAGTGTGCCGTGGCACACTAGTGTGCCGTGAGAGATCCTCAGGTGTGCCACGGCAGACTGACAACAGTGTGACATATTTTTTAAACTTTGCTTGTTTTTTACTCCCAGTGCAGGGGTAGTTTGTAGGAGGCATGGCATAACAGCACAATACATACAGTATGTGTGTGTTTGTGTGTATGTGTATATATATATATGCTGTATTAGGCTACAATGTGTGATTTTTTTTAACATTTTGGGATGGTGGTGTGCCACAGGATTTTTTAATGTAAAAAAGTGTGCCATGGCAAAAAAAAGGTTAAAAATCACTGATGTAGTCAATAGTCTTTAGATCGAAATCAGCTTGCTGCTCCAGAAAATATTTTAGAGCTTGTATGCCCAGTTTGTGCGGTATGATAGAGTATAGGGGCACTACATCGATTGTATGCCAGCTACAGCTGGCTGTCCATTAAAAATCTTTAATCAATTGTAAAACATGTGTGGTGTCCTTAAGATAACTAGGGAGTCCCAAAACCATAGGTTGGATGACTGCATCTAACCACTCTGAAAGCGGCTCCAAAAGTGAGCCAATGCCTGACACAATTGGACATCCAAACATATTGTGTAGGCTTTTATGCAACTTTGGTAGGTGGTGTAATATTGGCGTAATGGGATGTTTTACGCTTAAATATTTCACCATATGTTCATCCAGAATGGTCAGATGCAGCCCATCATCCAATATGTGTTGCTATTTACCACTGACTTGAAATATTAAGTTGCAAGCTAATGTGAACCAGTGATGTGCAGTCATAGGAGGAAGGTGAGGCAATGCCTCCCCTGGCCAATGTGGGTATTACAGCCTTTTTTATAAAAAAAATAAAAATAAAAATAAAAATCTTTTTTTTTTTCCATTTTTTTTCCATCTCAAATGTTGACCCCCCCACCCCTCAACCAAATTCATTATTTTATTGACATTTATTTTATTAATTGTTTAAAAGATGTTATATTAAGTAATTACAATTACATTCATATTGCGCAAGGAAGTAGAGGCTAGCTATCCTTCCATTGCGCAATATGAATGTAATTGTAATACTGTATTGTATGGACCGCAAGAGACTGCCACCCAGTGTAGAATAAGTGCCAATGCAGCAGTCTCTCTTGCGGGAGCCCTCTGCCCTGCCTGCCGGCTCCTCAGCCAATCAGAGTCTCTGAGTGACTGAATCTCTGGGCTGAGTTGCTGGGCGGCAAATTCAGGAGCCTGGAGGCAAGAGTGCTCACTCTTGTAGTCAGTGTCCTAGTGAAGTGAGTCGACGGCGTGACCGGTGACCCCCGTGTGTATGTACTGTGTGTCTACTAATAACAAAGTGAAGGTAGGTGGTTCCTGGTGGACTGGACTGGTGGTGACGACGGTCGGTCAGAGACTGAGAGTGACGCACAGTGACAGTGATGTTCGCAGTTGCACACAGATCTGACATAACAATTTATATATTGACTGACGACTCTGTCTGAGACTGACTAACTGTAGTGTATATTTATATTTATTAGGGTACTGGCCCTTCCGCCCTGCCCCTGGTCCTGTATGTCCCACAGTCCCAGCAGTAGCACTGTCTGGCATGTTATTGGGGAGTAAAAATTTTGACGCAGCACATCACAAAGCTCCAGCTACTAATATGATATAATCATATATATCATATTAGTAGCTGGAGCTGGAGTTTTGGGATGTGCTGCGTCAAAATTTCTATGCTGCAGGGCACTTTGTGGGTGGTGGAATTATAGGTGGAGCAGCTGGAGCCTGATTTATATGCGGACCGGTCACTGGAGCAATCCACAGTCACTCAGTGCCGGAGAGAGGCATTTGTCCCAACTAGGCCGGCCCAGGAGAAGGGGGAGATAAATCAGTGAAGGGGCAGCAGCAGCACAGGGTAAGTGCTACAGTTAAGCAAAGCTCAGATTTCAGGGAAAGACTAGTGCTATCAGACAGCACAGCACGCTGCTTAAGGAGAGAGAAAGTTTTCAGCACAGGTAGATGGAAAGTAAGCAGCGTGCTGTGCTGTCTGTTATCACTAATCTTGCTTTCCCTTAAATGAAATCAGAGCTTTGCTTAACTGTAGCACTTACCTTGTGCTGCTGCTGTCCCCTCACTGACTTCTCTCCCCCTTCTCCCAGCCCGTGGTTCACTTCTAAGTTCTTTCATTAGTTCCGTTAAGTGCAGGGGCAGCTCACTATGTACAGATAGAAGATACCAATCAAAGGAGGTAAGACGGCACTCAGGGCAGGGGTCAGCAATAAATAAGGAGCAAAAGAGTTAAAAGGAGCTGTATCCAGCTGTGCATTACAGGAGCACACAAACAAAATAAACAGATTATTTTTTGTGTGTGCTCCTGTAGTGCACAGCTGGTTACAGCCCCTTTTAACTCTTTAGCTCCTGTCCTTTGTGAAGTTATATGAGAAGTAAAATACTTATATATTTTGTACTTACAGGCTTTTGAGAAACATTAATAGTAGGATTTCTTTAATATGTATCTGCTAATGAGCATGTTTATTTTTCATCAGTTTAATAATCCTTTAAGCCACATGAATGGAGCACTAAATATATATGACTAAAAATTTGTATGTATGGAGGTTTGCTTAGATAATGGGTGCAACTGATTGTGTATATAAAGATTACAGCTCATTGCAAATTCCAGTATATTCTAAAGTTATGAAGACTACCATACAGACTACCATACATAATTCCTATTTCCTTCTATACAAAATGTGGCTGGTTTTGTAAACTAGTATTCCAGTCCTGTTGCTACTCAAATCATTTAAATAGTTACTACCTTAGATAGACATTTCCTACTTGTAGGACAACAAGGGCAATAAGGAATCCAGAATGGATTTGTCTGCTTTTTTTTTTTAAACACACAGCAGTAATTTTAGTAAACGAATGGCAGAGACATATGACCACAACTAGATACTGTAGTACATTTAATAGTAATATGAAAGGGAAAATTGTACTTTAAAGATTCATATAGATAGACATATTAAAAAAATGACTTCTATAATCAAATGTCTTGGTGAGACTGTGAGTCCTTTGTTGAAAAACCATCTCTAGAGCAGCAATGCACTACTGCAGTCATATATGAGAGGAAGGGTTAAAGTTTAAAAGCTGTGTCACATGGTATGCAGCGAAGCAGCAGACTGTAGCTACGACAGCTGCTATTGTTCTCCTATAGCGTGTAACTAAGCAGTGACTTCTGTCATGAGTGCATGTAAATAACTAAGTTTAACTACTGTCCTCTAATATAATGCAGTGTTTAAATATTTACACTGTCCCTGAGTTTTAAATTGTAATACCCTGTTGTATTTGTATATATGTTTTTTTTTTATATATTTATATATAATGTGGGGGGCAGGCAGAGTTGGTGTACCTGGGCTCCTGGGTTGTACTTGCCCTACATAAGTTGACATTCCTCCCCTATACAGACTAATTCTAAGTTGTAACTGCTCCTGTAAGTATTGCAATACATTTCCCTACCCCTGGTAATATCTTACAGATATTTGTGTTGTAAAGGCTTATTTGTAGATGTTATATTGGGAACCTTTATGTGCAGGGAGATCATACTCCTTCCCAAGAAAATATAGTTTATTCAATAGCTGATAAATATTGTCAAATATTGTTACAGAACCTCAGTATCAGCGTGTGACGCCAGCACTCACAGATAGTCCAATTTAATCTATGGTCTCTTCAAATGATTCTCACTGAATCTCAGCCTGAGCTGCACTGTGCACTCTGAAACCATGTCAGCACAGGCAGTGAGTAAGGATGAGACAGGCTGATGGAAGAGGCACCTTGCCTCAGAGTTTAAAAAAAGCCAAGAATGCAACTTCTCACACACCACTGACTGTATGTACATGTGTAATTATGAGAGAATGTGTGTGTGTTTGTGAGAACATGTGTGTGAGTGACAGAGTGTATTAGAGAGATTATCTGTATGTGCATATGTAAGTATGAGAGAGAGATCATCTGTATGTGTAAGTATGAGCGCATGTGTGTTTGTGTGAGTGACAAAGCGTGTGTGTGTGAGAGAGAGAGATCATTTGTATGTGTAAGTATGAGAGCATGTGTGTTTGTGTGAGTGACAAAGTGTGTGTTTGTGTGTGTGTAAGAAAGATCATCGGGATGTGCACGTGTAATTATGAGAGAGCATGTGTGTGTGCATATATGTATTTCTTGGGTGTATCATAGACACTGCCTCACCAGCCTCTGACCTCACTGCACGTCACTGATGTGAACGTGGTCTAGCGATACTGCTTATTGCATCATTAGTGTGCCACTTTAATCTGGTCCATAGTGAGTTTATTTTGCCCAAATTAACTTTTATGAGCAACATTAACTGTTTTAATTTAGTACTTATATAACACTGTGTATCAAACCCTTAAGTGCAATCATTGTTTTTATTTTAGTGTTTCTTATTTCAATGTATTTTATCATATTAGCGATTCATATATAGTAAAGCGTTTCAACATATGAATTTGTTTGTATTTATTGTCTAGATAATCATATTTAATGTACAAGTTAAAATTCTAACAGCATTCAAAGCATATTTAAATCTTATATGTTAAATGAGTCTCACAGCCTTGGAAAGTGGACTTAGCAAGGTTATTCCTTGTGTGTTCTCTCAAAGGTCTTACCCTATTCTATATGCATTTTACCAATGCAAATCATTCCATTTTATCTCTGCAAATGAAAGCTGGCACATTTGCATAAATATATGTAATATACTTATAGAAATAGATTTTGACAGCAGATAAGAACCATATGTCTAAAAAGTCTGCCCAATATTCCCAAAAAGTATAAACTTTTCTAGTTTTTTGGAAAGCCTTATGCTTATCCCAGGCATTCTTGAAGCCCTCTACAGTATTTGTCATTACCACCTCTTGTGGAAGTTTATTCCATGAGTCAATCACCCTTTCTGTAAAGAAGTACTTCAGCAAATAAGTCCTGAACAACAATTATTACACTGATTAACTAAATCATGTAAGCAAAAGTAGAAACAAATGTAAATTAAAGTAATCTGAACACCACAATTTTATTTTGTATTTGTTTAAAATTGTATTATCAGTAACTGGTGCTCCCTAATTCATTCACTTTTGTCTGAGATATTTTTTGTATAAATAGAACTTTATCCTACTTTTTTAGAGAATTGAGTGAGGTCTGTCTTTGGAAGGGTCAGCATTATATTTCACTACATGCCAATGAATTTTAAACAGCCCTAATAATATAAAACAAAAAAGTGTAAATTATATATGTTTTTTTTATTAGAAATAAACCCCTTAGATGCTCCTGATGACCCATTGTCGTCATACACCTGTATTCCTTGCCATCCTGGGGGGTCCCAACTTCCAATTCAGAAAAGGCCCACAATTTGAAAACAAATCATTGTTTGCCTCTGTGAGATGCAGTTGATCACCTGCAACAACTTAAAGTGCTGTTTACAATAAAGGGGATGGGACAGCATAGCTTGTATATCTCCTCTTGGATAGGACTTTAAATGGTCTGCAATTTTATGACTAATGATCGTGCACTACTGTGTATTCAACCCCACAAAGGGGTTGAACACACAGGAGAAGTACCATTCGGGGCCAGCAGTGCTCTGTGTGGTGACATAGCTTACTGACCTAGCTGTTATTACAATCCCTTCTCCCCAGATACACCTTTCTCTCTGAACTAAAGACACTCCCAATAGCCTTTGACTGGCATTTGATAAACCACTCCCTATTGAATTGGGGTATAAAAAAACTGGAACACTCTCTATCTCTCTCTCCTTCTTATCCTGTTCCTGAAAGGATGGCTGATTTTGGACACATTGGGGAATTGGATTCTTTGGGAAAAAATGTAGACCCTTTTAATTAATAACCATATTTTGCCTGCTTCATAACTGGTCCGGTGCCTCTGAGGCTGCGGTCTGCAATCCGCCCGATCCTATACGATCGGGCTGATTGACACCCTCTGCTATCGGCAGATTGGCTACGAGTCTGCAGGGGCGGCATTGCACAAGCAGTTCATCGAAGTCTGTCAGACATGATCTGCTGAGAAGATCATGTTAGACAGACCGAAGATAAATCAGCCCCATAAAATCAAACATAGAACTCAAAGAATATTTGGGTAACAGTGATCATTACATGGTCAAGTTTTAAATCACTTTCCATAAGCAGTGTTATAAGGGTTCAACAAAGACTTTTAATTTTAAGAAAGCAAAATTAAATGATTTAAGGAAATAGTTAAATAACATAAATTGGGACAAAGTATTCTTTAATAAAAAATACAGAGGATAAATGGATAACATTTAAAAATGCTGTTTAAAAAAATATACATATCAATACTTACCACATGGTAATAAAAGTAAAATAAATAAATCCAAGCCAATGTGGCAAAAAAAAAACGTAGGGCATTTAAATTATTAAAAGAAATAGTACAGACTCAACATTCCAGATATATAAGGAATGTAACAAAGCATTTAAATTAGCCTAAATTGGAAATGAAATATTAATTGCAAAGGATTCTAAGTCAAACACTAAAATGTTTTTTTTTATATACATAAAAGGCAAAAAATATTAAGAAGGAAAATATGAGAACATTAGAATTAGAACATTTTTATATTTATGCAAATTGCTCTTGGGTCTCCCTAAGAGTAAAAGGGGAAACCAGACGTGGACTCCTTGCACACATGCCCTTAGAGAGATGCGACTGCACCTCACTGCCGAGGCCCACAAAAGGCCAAAACGATCATCTGGGGTTGTTGTTTCTCTTGTTTAGAGAAGAATTGCCTGGTATTTCGGTGCTGGACTGTCATTGGGCAGGGTCAGACTGATATGCCACAGGATATTTTTTCTCTGTGAAGGGGCATAGTGTGCTAAAAGAGTATGCACCCTGAGTGGCACCCTAAAATGAGCAGGCACGGAAGTTTTTCTAGCTTTTGTTCTGTCTCAGCTGAGTGCATCTCTCTCTCTTTTTATATTAACCCCTTAATGACCACAATGTACCCTGTATGTCACTGGTCGTTAAGGGTTTTTTCAGGACATAAAAGCACAAGTCTAGCAAGAACACGCTATTAATGCCCTCCCTCCAGAAGGCTTTGTGGAATAGAGCAGTCTCAACGCTGGTGGCAAGACCGCACTATAAAACAATCAAGTCCCAAAAAAAGGCCAGCGACATACAGGGTACGTCGCTGGTCCTTAAGGGGTTAATTTGTGTAGGGTAGCATGATTAACAATGACAGGGAGAAGGCTGAGGTACTAAACCAGTTATTTTCTTTAGTATAAACAAGAGAGGAACCAATGGGGGATACTTTGAAACAAACTAGAACATACAAGCCCATACCATTAACTGGGTTATTTCTAGAGGATATCAGGAAAAATGGATAATATTAAAAATAAAATTCCAGGACCAGTTGGAATACACCCAAGGGTTTTACGGGAACATAGCACTGTTATAGCCAAACCTCTACTCTTAATTTTTCAAGACTCATTAACCTCAGGCATGTTACCCCAGGACTGATCAAGGAAGCTATAGACCAGTTAGTCTGGCATCAATAGTGGGGAAGATACTTAAAGGTAATATGTTGATGAGTATAGTCATGTAAACAAGAATATGAGTTCAAATCAGCATAGTTTTATGAGAAATAGATCATGCCAATTCGATTCTTTGAGGAAATAAGTATAGATAAAGGGGATTCAGTTGATGTGATATACTTGGATTTTGCAAAGGCATATAGTGTCACATGAGAGATTAATGTACAAAATTAAGGGAATGGGAATAGCTGAAAATGTTATATCATGGATAAATAACTGGATAAAAGACAAGGAGTAAAAAGTAGTAGTAAACAGATCCTACTTAGATTGGACAAAGGTAATCAGCAACATCTCTACAGGGAGTGCAGAATTATTAGGCAAATGAGTATTTTGACCACATCATCCTCTTTATGCATGTTGTCTTACTCCAAGCTGTATAGGCTCGAAAGCCTACTACCAATTAAGCATATTAGGTGATGTGCATCTCTGTAATGAGAAGGGGTGTGGTCTAATGACATCAACACCCTATATCAGGTGTGAATAATTATTAGGCAACTTCCTTTCCTTTGGCAAAATGGGTCAAAAGAAGGACTTGACAGGCTCAGAAAAGTCAAAAATAGTGAGATATCTTGCAGAGGGATGCAGCACTCTTAAAATTGCAAAGCTTCTGAAGCGTAATCATCGAACAATCAAGCGTTTCATTCAAAATAGTCAACAGGGTCGCAAGAAGCGTGTGGAAAAACCAAGGCGCAAAATAACTGCCCATGAACTGAGAAAAGTCAAGCGTGCAGCTGCCAAGATGCCACTTGCCACCAGTTTGGCCATATTTCAGAGCTGCAACATCACTGGAGTGCCCAAAAGCACAAGGTGTGCAATACTCAGAGACATGGCCAAGGTAAGAAAGGCTGAAACACGACCACCACTGAACAAGACACACAAGCTGAAACGTCAAGACTGGGCCAAGAAATATCTCAAGACTGATTTTTCTAAGGTTTTATGGACTGATGAAATGAGAGTGAGTCTTGATGGGCCAGATGGATGGGCCCGTGGCTGGATTAGTAAAGGGCAGACAGCTCCAGTCCGACTCAGACGCTAGCAAGGTGGAGGTGGAGTACTGGTTTGGGCTGGTATCATCAAAGATGAGCTTGTGGGGCCTTTTCGGGTTGAGGATGGAGTCAAGCTCAACTCCCAGTCCTACTGCCAGTTTCTGGAAGACACCTTCTTCAAGCAGTGGTACAGGAAGAAGTCTGCATCCTTCAAGAAAAACATGATTTTCATGCAGGACAATGCTCCATCACATGCGTCCAAGTACTCCACAGCGTGGCTGGCAAGAAAGGGTATAAAAGAAGAAAATCTAATGACATGGCCTCCTTGTTCACCTGATCTGAACCCCATTGAGAACCTGTGGTCCATCATCAAATGTGAGATTTACAAGGAGGGAAAACAGTACACCTCTCTGAACAGTGTCTGGGAGGCTGTGGTTGCTGCTTCACGCAATGTTGATGGTGAACAGATCAAAACACTGACAGAATCCATGGATGGCAGGCTTTTGAGTGTCCTTGCAAAGAAAGGTGGCTATATTGGTCACTGATTTGTTTTTGTTTTGTTTTTGAATGTCAGAAATGTATATTTGTGAATGTTGAGATGTTATATTGGTTTCACTGGTAAAAATAAATAATTGAAATGGGTATATATTTGTTTTTTGTTAAGTTGCCTAATAATTATGCACAGTAATAGTCACTTGCACACACAGATATCCCCCTAAAATAGCTATAACTAAAAACAAACTAAAAACTACTTCCAAAACTATTCAGCTTTGATATTAATGAGTTTTTTGGGTTCATTGAGAACATGGTTGTTGTTCAATAATAAAATTAATCCTCAAAAATACAACTTGCCTAATAATTCTGCACTCCCTGTATTGTTGCAGATGATACAAAGTTGTGTAAGGTCATTAGGTCAGTGAATGATGAAATTGCTTTACAAAAATTATAAGAATGGGCAGGTAAATGGAAAATGAGATTTAATACTGGAAAATGCAAGGGTCTACATTTTGGAAGTAAAAATAAGCAGGCAATGTATTATTTAAATGGGATTAGAATTAGCCAAACAGATGTGGAATGGGATTTGGGAGTAGTAATACAAGCTAAAGATGGGGGCACAATGCAGGGCAGCAGCTTCTAAGGCTAATACGATATTAGCAAGTATTAAAAGAGGCATTGATGTAAGGGAGGAAAGCATAATTATGTCACTATATAAATCCCTGGTAAGACCCCCACCTTGAGTATGGAGTGCAGTTCTGGAGACCAATTCCAAAAAAATATTTTGCCGACTTAGAAAAAGTTCAGAGAAGGGTCACAAATTTAATAAGGGGAATGGAGAATTTAAGCTATGAGTAGAGGTTAGCCAAAGTGGGTCTGTTTTCTCTAGAAAAAAAGGTGCTTGAGAGGTGACATGATTACTTTATATAAATATATATGAAGGCCCATATACAGAGATAGCAGATGCTCTGTTTATTCAAAGAAAATTGTTTCTGACAAGAGGTCACAATTTAAGGCTGGCTAAAAGGAGATTAAATCTCCAGCAGCGTAAATGTTTTTTCACTGCAAGAGCAATTAAATTGTGGAACTCATTACCTATGGAGGTAGTAAATGCCAATACCTTAGATACATTTAAAAAAATATTTAAATACATTTCTGGCTAGAAACAGAATTCAGGGATATGTTTGATTGTGTTAAATGGTTCACCTTTTAATTGGATTAAATTAAGCTCAACTGGAGCTTTTATTGTAAGTATATTAAGATTTATATAGGTTGAACTCGATGGACTTATGTCTTTTTTCAACCTCATCTACAATTTTACTATTTAACTAAACAACAGCAAATGAGCTTATTAGCACTAGCTAATGACTGGGTGGTAATCTCTGTGATGAAGTATAATAGTACCAGATAGAATAGCATTAATGCAATTATTTATACAGTAAGGAGATTGAAAGTATCCACTTATAATATATATCAGTGTAGATCCGTGAGCTCACCTCCTTGAGGTAACAAGCACCATTGCGCTTACCAGTCCTTCAGCTGCGTTCCTCCTCTGTACTCCGGTACAAGCACATCCGGGTTAGGGTTCACTATCTTGGTATGTGGTTTGAGAGCCCAGTTGAACAGTCCAATAGACACAGAACAAAAGGGGAGAACTCCAGAACGGCTCACTCAAAACCACTTTATTAGATAAAAAGCTTCCCAACGTGGGCAAACAGCATACAGAAAAATAGTTAAAAACAAAAAGAGAGCAGTACAGCACACATCCCAGCCAAGGACGCGTTTCGGGATTGCCTCGTACTCACATTTAGCCAGGCACTGCTTATAGGTCTATTTATATGTGCATGTTTAGAAAACACCTGTTCTATGCCATATTAATACCTGTTGTTTATATAGACATATGAGTATATATATATATATATATATATATATATATATATATATATACTTACTTAGCAAGATTAACTAATTACATTAATAAATACAGATTTTGCAGAGATTATAATGAGTCAAATTTAACCCATAAAATACATATACATATATATTAAAATGAGAACAAATAAGAGAATAAACGCCCTTACCTAAATGTTTTCCTCATACATCTATATACATATAAACTGACTAATATATTCCTCGGAACAGTGAGATGCCCTAGCAGTAAAGAAACATGAACATGGAATGCCAAAATATATATATATCTTTCACAGAGTATTTAACCAATTTGACAAGTATAAACAAAACTTCAGTGGTGTACATATTTCAACAATATATGGATATTAAATGTTAAACAGCCTATATCATTTCTTAGTTTACAAAGGCTTCAGAGATAAAAGAATTTAGGAACTTATATAGGTTATTTAGATAATCACAGCATCACAATATGATCCCACATTTATTGATTCATTTTAATATTATTGCATTTTTGCATCTTTAAAAAGAGGGATTCGAAGAATGATTAAAGGGACATGAAACCCCAAATTTATCTTTCATGATTCAGATAGAGAATACAATTTCAAACAACTTTCCAATTTACTTCTATTATTTAATTTGCTTCTTTTTCTTGTTATCCTTTACTGAAATGTTTATCTAGGCAAGTTCATGTTCAGCAGAGAACCTAGGTTCTAGCTGTTGATTGGTGGCTGCATTTGTAAACTGATTGTCATTGGCTCACCCATGTGTTCAGTTACAAACCAGTAGTGCATTGCTGTTCCTTCAACAAATGATACCAAGAGAATAAAACAGATTAGATAATAGAAGTAAATTGGAAAGTTTTTTAAAATTGTATTCTCTATCTGAATCATGAAAGAAATGTTTTGGGTTTTATGTCCCTTTAAATGGTTTGGCACATGCATAAACACTTGCCGAACCGGATGATCCCACTTTTTAACCTAAGAATGAATCCTACACTCTGGTTAAAAAAAAAAAACAGCATTCCGCCACCCTGGGTATTCGGGTTGTGCTGTCAGCTTATCATTGCCATATGTACCAAGTGGGTGTGCACTACAAGTAATTTTACTATTTTTTGCAACGGAACTCATACTAAGCCCGATCAGCAGCTATGGAAACTATAGCAAATTATGTCCTTGGGGCAATAGAGAAGCTTTTATCTGAACACTTTATCAAACTGGAGCGGAGTATTGAGTTAACCTTCCATAAATACTGCCATCTGGATGTGACTTGTGTGGTCAGCTACGACCCTATGGAGGAGGATTGCAATCTAGCTGTTCCTTTAACAGAACTAATGGTACAGCCAAGTGAAATGAAGATGGAACACATGCCATGCAACAGCCCACCTACAATAACTAGAACACCGCACATACAGATGGCTGTGAAACAGACAGCTTTTCTTGGGGCTATGAGGCGATCGAATCATCAGACACACGAGCGACCTGAAAAGAAGAAGAAACACCCAAGACCACATATCTCTTTACTCAAGTCGAAACACCATGCACTTCTCTCACAACTTCCTGCTCATTTCTACACTAATAGTGTCCAATGGCCGGCACTCAGGGAGAAAGGTTTGACTTGAACATTTGTCTCAATAACTGTGAAAACAGGAGTGGGTTAAGACTATGACACACGGGGGGTGTTGAAGCTATCTTCTTATGTAACCCTCAGCTAAGAATTGTACATTCCTCTCAGGCTTCGTTTTTAACAGGTATAGTTGTTAAACCAATAAACTCACAGCATGGACAGTCAGCTAAGCTATTCCACTCCCTTTTCTTGCTCCAATATGAATATAGCTGTCCCTTTAGAGATTAATATGATTGAAGAGAGGGCTAACTGTACTGTAGGTGTAGACCAGCCTGAAGCCTATATGCATGTATAATATTTTAAATTACACTTATTCTTACTAGCACTGTAAACCTATTTAAGTGTCCAAATATGGACGTATAAAGACCAAAGTTTTGGGTAATGTTAATGACCTGGTTGTTTGCATTGGCCACTGCCCCTCCTACTTGCTGACTATTCCTGCTTTGCAATGAAAGTAATTTAATCTTGGATTAAATTGTCTTAGTCAGTACCAATATAAAACATGATGTTAACCCCCCATATGCTGGTGGTCTGCTGTCAGCGGCTGAGTAGAGGTTTGTCTATAACAGTGATATGTTCCCGTAAAACCTTTGGGTGTATTCCATCTGGTCCTGGAATTTTATTTACCTTAATATTATCCATCTTAGCCCAATTAATATATAACTGTAACTTAGGAGGTCAACGAGAGGCCATTGTATAACATTTGGGCTAAGCTTAATATTATGAATTATTTAAAAGATGTATGGATTATATCAAATGTTATTTAGGCTTAAGTTTAGAAATATAAAGTAAAATAAAAAATTAGATTTGTTATTTAGTACCCAAAAGTAGTCCTCTTTATTATAGTTGACCTCCTATAATCTGGCTTAGTATTACTGAGGCCCAAAAGTGACCTCACATGTCATCCTGGAGGTATAATGAACATTAGGCATACTAATTGCATAAAATGTCCAGATTTCCTCTTTGTAATGTATACTGTGCGCTGAAATTGCTTGAATATAAGTTGGATGTATATCATAATTGTACAGTTGTATTGCTCCATATTACATGAACGCCTTATACCAATCCTCAAATAAAAATTATTAAAAAAAACACCCTAATCTAAAAAAAAAAAAAAACACCCCAAAAAACTAACAATAACCCTGATATAGGTACTCACCACTCCTGGGGGTAAATTTATCATGGTGCGGACAGACATGATCCGCTATAGCGAATCATGACCGCCGCACATAGATAAATGCAGACAGCAAACGCTGTCGGCACTTATCATTGCACCAGCAGTTCTTGTGAACTGCTGGTGCAATAATGCCCCATGCAGATTTGCGGCCAATCGGCCGCTAGCAGGGGTGTCAATCAACCCGATCGCATTCGATCGGGCTGATTGCTGTCCGCCACCTTAGAGGTGGTGGACGAGTTAAGGAGCAGCGGTCTTAGGACCGCATCTTCTTAACTTTCGCTTCAGGCGGAACTGAAGCGGAGTGGGTCGGAAGCAGCATCCGCTGCTTCATAAATCGACCCCCTGAAGTCTTCTTCCAGACGGCTCCATCTTCAATCTTCATCCCAGTGTCACGGAGCCATATTCCATCTTCATCAAGGGGTCGCGGAGCTGATGTGACACGGAGAAGGAGCTGTTTGCGGTGGTCATCGGGAACGACATGCAGCAATCTCCGCCGCACACTGAAGCTTGAATGCAAGGTACCCATTTTATATTGGGTACCTTGTATTCTTATTGGCTGAAATATTCAAATCAGTCAATAGGATGAGAGCTGCTTAAATCCTATTGGCTGTTTAGGTGAACACTTTTTCTCCATTGATGTCTATGCGGGAAAATGTGCATGAACATGTCAAGTCAGGACTTGGCTTTTGTGCGGTATGGAGCTTAACGCACCATAACGCACAACACAAGAAGGTTTTCCTGTAACTTGTAATGGCAGCGCTATGAAAAGTGTGATACCGCTAAATAGTTAGCGTTACTTACACACCAGGTTTAGCCCATAACTTGTAATTTAGTTGAATGTGATTTGACAACTTTATTTAAAAAAAAAACTTTTTACAAATTGTCTCTAATAAAAAAGCTTAAACTTATATTTAGAAAACAAAATCTAGTATTGCTTTGTAAATTTTAGCCAGTATCTTAGATTCAATTAACTTAAAACAAATAAATATGAATCCCAGGATAGAGCTAGAAAAGTATCCAATGCAAATTATACCATTATTTTCCTCGTTAGCTCGGCTGGAGCTGGCAATTAATGAAATTAGACAGAATTAAATGAAGACCCAATCCTTTCCATGTAAATTGTATTAACTGGAACTAATTTGATCTTGCTGAAGGTCTTTGTGAAAAATTGATTTCCCACCCCCCATTTTATTAAAGACAAACTCATGCTCAGCTATATGATACATCCTCTGGTGATTTTATTAAGTCTTGTTTGGAATACTCAATAGGACTAATAGATTTTTTTAGACTGAAAAGTTTTGCTGCCGAAACACTGAAAAGCCTCAGGATTATAAAAAGGGAATAATCAAAATGTAAAAATGACTGTCAAAGTACACATAATTGTGGGACATTATAAAAGGTAGATGACAAATTATTGTATTTGTTACAGTTTAATATTACAGTTGTTTTAAACGAACACTGTACTATAAAATTGTTTTCCTCTTAATGTGTTTTCAATGACATTTTATACCAGCTGTATGGAATATCACTCCTTTGGGTATATTTTTGTATTAAAATCAGTAAAAAAACAACTTTAGTACAAAAGTGAAGGAATAAATTATTACTCACCTTATAAGTGTTACAGTTACCGACTGGACCTCTGTCCCTGTGTAAACTCTCGTTGTATGGATTAAAAAACATGGCACACTCTTCTCAGGAGATAATGGAATTTGGCTTAATCCAAGTCATTGTCTCTGCCCTTTAGGAAATCTGTGGCTGCAGAAGATTCCCTGTGCAGGGGTTTACCTGAGGGGAAATAAACAGCCAACATAGGCCTAGATTACAAATGGAGACTTTTTACTTCCATATTACAAGTGGAAAGTAAAATGTTAGAGTTCATGTAAAATCCTCGGGTGCACTAACACCTGGAGGTCAAATAGTGCAGCTGCACCAAATCCCTGACCTAATAGACTTCTGTGGGGTGCTACAAAATTCAGGTCTAGCTTGAGCACTAACCTGTAGAGTGCGCTAATAAAACAGAAGGAATGTATAAATATATGTGTGTAGATTTGTATATGTGTATGTAGATATGTGTATGTGTGCATGCATATGTATGTGCACAAATCGATACATACACAGAAAAGTGTGTATGTATCCATTTGTGCACATACATATGTATGTATCATACAAACAGGTTTATATTTGTATGTGAAATACCTGTTTTTTCTTATTGAAACTACTACTCATAAGGACTGAATGGCCTACTTCAGGATAACAGTAAAGTGACACGCACCTAACCAACTTTATTACTCCCCTCTTTCCCCTGAAATAAAGACACAACACCAGGTTGGAAGGAAGAACCGCAGGTCGCATTTATTCAAACAGCTAGTGCGCATGCTCGCACTAGCAGGTTACTTAGTAACCAACAGCATATGTAAATATGCCGGCGCGCATGAGTCCCTATCCATAACTCCTACTTTGGGAGGTAGCGGCCTAATATAATTCGGGACATGGAGTCTCCCGGATGACTCCGCCCCATCAGGTGTTACCCAAGGGGGTTAGGATGATTTTCGGTCTGCCTACCTGCGAGGAAAAGGCAGCCTAGACCGCCCTTGTGACGTCGCCTTTCCTCCAGCCTGACCAATCACTCCACCCCAAGGCTTCAAATTTAGGCCACCCTATCAACAAGAGACTCTTGCCGCCACACCCAGCACTGCTTAAAGCTGTGCTCCCAACACCTCTCTTAAATTACCTAAAAATAGGTCCAGGCCCACATCAGAGAGATGCACTCCATCAGGGCGATACAACGATCTGATCGGCCGTCATATTCGGGTGCTTGACCACAAACCCTTGCGACCCGCAAACCGTCTTCCCCACTTCTCTATTGATCTTCTTCCTAATCCTATAACTGGCACCCGATGAACCTAGGTGCTTCCAATGCAGCCTGGCCACCATATTGGACCACCCTACACGGACCCCCGGGGACCAGGCACGCAGCCAAGCAATGTCTGATTGCATGATCTTGATGAGATCCAACACCGGAATCTCACCAACATCATTCTCCCCTAGGTGCAACACGATTATCTGGGGTCTACCCCAGCAACGCTGCGCATCCTGCAAAAGCGTCGGGAGCTCACGCCAGCGCATGCCTTTCCTGCCTAATCATCTAAGAGATGCCCTGGCCGTAGAGAAGCCCAATTGTTGCCCCCCAACTGAAGCGGCAGCCCGAATGGCCGCCCAATGGACATAAGAATGTCCCACAATCCAAACTTGAACAGCAGCTGCAGAACCTGAAACAAACAATAAACTTACTAAACTCAAACCGCAGCAGCAAACTACAACAGAACATTAACTTGCTAGCCCTAAATTGCCCCGTCCTCACAACTATTGCTGTAATGGCCTAATGTACAGCCTATACCTATTCGAGCGCCACCGGCCTAGCTGCTTAATGTCAGCTGCTGACTGCCCCTCTGCCTCTGCGGTCTTAGTTAAAAGACCTTTATTGTCTTATCCTGAGTCCAAGCATACAACGTTTCAAGCCAACATGGCTCTTAATCATGTACATCTTAATTATACAGGTTCCTGCTTTTTATCCTCACCTGTTAATTATTCATCAACTGTTCATTAACCCCTTGTATGAAAAACACACCTATTGCAATTGCAATAGTGACATCTAGTGGTTATAATATATAGTACACTTTTATAACCACTAGATGTCACTATTGCAATTGCAATAGGTGTGTTTTTCATACAAGGGGTTAATGAACAGTTGATGAATAATTAACAGGTGAGAGTATAAAAAGCAGGAACCTGTATAATTAAGATGTACATGATTAAGAGCCATGTTGGCTTGAAAAGTTGTATGCTTGGACCCAGGATAAGACAATAAAGGTCTTTTAACTAAGATGGTGGCTGGAGTTTTTTGAAGTTTGTGATTGTGCTGAAGACTTGGCAAATCTGTTGCTCCGTGCCCCACAAGAGAAGATTTAGGTGTGCTGTTTTCCACTTTTTTGATTTTCCTCTGCCGCTGCGGATGTGGCTGTGCCAATCCTAAAAGAATTGCGTCCCTATACTATTTGACTTGATGCCTACGCTGCCTGACACTGTTTTCAACACCTTCTTAAACTGGTAGACCGACAGCGAAGACCCGTCCTCATGTACCAATAATTGTATTCCGCCTGTGGGATGCACCCCTAAGAACTCGGACAACACCCGTACTGGACAGGCTCCACCGCCTTTCCCAGCGTCATCCAAGCACCCTTACCCTCCTGGTCCATTTTATACTGGGGAACAAACAGTAGAACTGCTGACTCATACATCCTAAACGTGCTGAAGCAGAACACCTTAACCTGACATCCTAGCTGCCGGTGCTACCAGCTCGCTCAAGCTCAATGCTCCCGCAAACGCCAGCACAAATGCTGCCTTAAACAGAGCGACCTCATAGGGGGAAGAGCACACCCCCACCAGTCCAACCAACAACCGCTCTAGCCTCTCGCCAGTTATTGGTTCCCGCAAGTCTGGAACTCTAATCTCAGTGTGACCCCAACCTCGCGCTATCTGTTTCACAAGAAATGACCCTGCCGGGTCAGGACCACCTGCGAGCTTATAAAAGTAAGTAAAGGCCGCCAAACGTGCCTGCACAGCCGCTTTGCTCACCCCCTGCCTTTTGAGCACGGCTAACCATTCCAGCAACATTACCTGAGACCCATCCCATACAGAAACCTGTCGGTTCACGCAGACTTCATCCCAGGCTCTCCAGTATGACACGTAGGCCGCCCAAGTTGCCGGGCTAGCGTCGCCCCCACTAATGACAAAATGTCTCCCCCAGATCCGCCAGCTGCCAGAGAGAAGGGGGACAAGTCAGCCCAACTGCCGCCGCTTCTGGCACTAGCTTCCTAAACTGATCCCACTGGAAGCGTGACAAAGCGTCATCCACCACATTATCCACTCCCGGCACATGCCGTGCCGAGAATTGGATATTGCTGCGGAGGCAACGCAATACCAAAACGCGCAAATACCGCACCACCATTGGGGAGGCCTCCGACAGGTTATTAACGGCATGCACAATGCTCAGGTTATCAGTCCAGAACGTGACTACCCTATCCTTGAAGCGATCGGCCCATAGTTCTACCGCCATCACAATAGGAAACAACTCGAGCAACGTCAGGTTACACGTAAGCCCCTTCTTGTGCCATTCCACTGGCCAAGGCCCCGCGCACCACTCGCCCTCAAAGAAGGCCCTGAAGTCAGACGCCCCAGCAGCGTCAGTAAAGAGCTTCAGCTCTTGACTGGTGACCCACTGCTTTGGCCACAGCCGGACCCTATTGAAGTCTATCAGGAACCTATCCCGGACCTGCAGATTTTCCACAATATCTCTGGAAATCCGGACCTTGCCATTCCTTGCTGGCCCCAGGCAACCCTCCATCCTCCTGTTGAAAACCCTACCCATGGGTAAGACCCTACAAGCAAAGTTCAACATCTCCTATAATGACTGCAGCTCTTTTATGCGCAACCATTCTCCCGCAGCAGCCAACCTAACCGCTTCCGGCAGCTTGAGGACCTTCTCACTCGGCAGGCGACACAGCGCGGCCTCAATGTCAATTTCTATGCCGAGATACGTCAGGCGCGTACACGGCCCCTGCGTCTTATCCTCGGCAAGTGGAACTCCAAATTTGGCCATCATGAGACGCATAACACCCATCAGTCTGGCGCAACTCCCGAGTCTGGTGACCCCACCAGGAGGAAATCATCCAGATAAAGCGCTGCCGCATCATCCTCTGCCACCGCGACCAACGCCCAGTGCAGGAAGGAACTGAACATCTCGAACAATGCGCATGACAGAGAACATCCTATGGGCAAACATCAGTCCATGAAATATTCCCCTTGCAGTTTACACCCCATTAACCGAAAGGACGTGAGGTGCAATGGCAGCAGTCGAAATACAGACTCAATGTCAACATTTGCCAATTCAGCCCCCTTTCCAGCCAGCAAAACCACCTCAAGTGCCCGGTCAAACGACTGGTAGTGCACTGAAGGCAGTTCGGGATCAATGGCATCATTAACTGATGCCCCAGCCGGGTAGGAAAGGTGCTGAATCAGCCAAAACTTGCCTGGGTCTTTCTTGGGTACCATCCCCCAAGGGAGACACCACCAAATCAACGATTGGTAACTCCGCAAAGGGGCCCACAATTCTACCGAGACGCACTTCCTTCAGAAGCTTCTCCCTCACCACATCTGGATACTCCTTAACCGACTTCAAATTGCCGACCCCCTCACGTAAGTCATGACAGGAATCAGAAACCCCTCCCACAACCCCACCAGCAGCACCCTTGCTGTCTGGCGGTCAGGGTATAACTGCAACCAAAGCTCAAGAACGTCCACCCTCAGCGGGGTGGGCACTCTTTGCCCCAGCTCCTCCCTCTGTCTGCCCCAAGGTCCCGCCATTTACACTCACAACCCGGGTGACCCCCACCGCAGAACTTGCAGACGTGACAAAAGGAGCACGCTGTGCCCCTGTCTGTTAGGATTTGCTAAGTTCTTTTAGAAAACACTACTATAACAGCTTACTGCTAATGTAGGACCACTCAGTCTCACACCTTACCTCGGATTCCCACAGATTGAACTTAAGGGAACCCTGATATGCTCATTGATCTGAGGGTCACTACAGCAGGGTAGCTGAGTGAAAACGGAACCTTCACGCAACAATGACTGCTAGCAGCAGAAAAGTAGAGTAATTCTTAGAGGAATGTAACTTCAACAGTAGTGAAAGAGTTAATTACTGCAGGTGCCTTGATTCACTCACACAAGCAGTGTAAAATAGTTTATGCAGCAGGCTTTAGCAAACACACCAGAAATCACACAGTACTTTGTTATCTGAATGAATAAATCAAGCTGAGGGCATTATGTAAACCATAATTTGATAATGAATATTAGTTATTTCCAAACTTGTTCAATGAAAGCATAAGAAGCTGTGTTAATCTCATGAAACAGGAAAAGTTGAAGTTATACAAACAGTTATTTGCAAGCAGATATGAAGGTTAATTGTGACAAAGACTGAAGTATGCTTAGGAAGTCTGTTTAAGAGAATTGGTAGCAATATGAATCTTTGTCACAGTTATTTGTATGCAAGTTAGTAAGTAGAAGAAATAGTTTAGTGCATATTTGTCATCTGAAGCGTATATGAATCCCCAGCAGGTGAGAGTTACACAGTTAATATGGCAAGCTTGAGTGTAATGAAGTTGCAGCAGTACACACAGTTCATAAAATGCAATATATACAGACCAGTATTACAGGAGATGGCAAATGAGTAGAGTAATACTGTTACCAGACAGCAAACAGTCCCAGCGGTATCACAGCGAGTCTGACAGAGAACCGCGGCGGGAGAATGTCTGGCGTGACGTCACACGCTGCAGGGAGTAACTTCAATACAGGAGAGAGACAGAGAAGTCTCTGACTGGAATAAACTGTGAAAATCTTCAGGCACAAAAGAGCATCTGCAGGTTGATTCAAGCAGGCAGAAACTCAGGGTGAGTTTAGAGAGCAATGAAGTGAAATACAGAGTTGTATAAACGGCTAGGTCTCTTCAGAAGCAGCTTGTCACTGAGCAACAAATTACCAAGCAATGAGTTCTGTTGGGAGGAGCCTTAAATAGGGCTAGTGAGTTCACTTTCTTAAAGGTACAGCATGAAAAGAGATAAATCCCTGACAGGACACCCCCCCCAAGGAGCCGCTCCACGGATCAAGGACCAGGACGATCAGGATTCCTACGATGAAACAAGGAGACAAGACGGGGAGCAGAGACATTAGTGGAAGGTTCCCAAGAGTCCTCCTCCGGACCAAACCCTTTCCAACTGACAAGATATTGAAGTTGATTATGATGGTAACAAGAGTCTAGGATAGACTCAATCTCATACTCCATGCCATCAATAACTGAAGGATCCACCGTGTCATTCTGAGTCGTGTCTCTGATTGTACTGTACGGTTTCAAGAGAGAAACGTGGAATGTGGGATGTATCTTTAGAGAATCTGGTAGCTGAAGTGTTACAGCATTAACATTGATGACCTTTTGTATTGGATAAGGCCCTAAATTTAGAGAAGCAAGTTTTTTAGAAGGAACTTGTAACCTTAAATGTTTAGTGCTTAACCAGACTTTGTCGCCAATCTTGTAATCTGGAGGCTTGGATCTACGTAGATCATAATGGTGTTTCTGAACAGCCTGAGCTTCTTGTAAGACTTGTTTCAATGTTGTGAAATTAGTGGCAATGGTGTTAACAAGATCATTGACTATAGGCATGTTGGAATTGTTGGTCCGATTTGGGTAATATGAAGGATGAAATCCATAGTTGATGTAAAATGGTGTCATTTTAGTTGACGAATTTACAGCATTATTATGGGCAAATTCGGCAGTAGCAAGTAGAGAATGCCAGTTATCTTGTTGTTGGGTGCAGTAGCAACAAAGGTACTGCTCTAATGTTTGATTTGTCCTTTCTGTTTGACCATTCGTTTGTGGATGATAAGCGGTACTCAAACGTTTGGAAATGTTGAGAGAGGAGCACAGTTGATTCCAAAACCTTGAAGTGAATTGCGTACCTCTATCTGTGGTAATTGACTCAGGTAGACCATGTAATTTCACAATGTGATTCAGAAAAAGTGAGGCAGTTTCTGAAGCTGTAGGCAATCCTCTATGTGGTAGGAAATGTGCCATTTTAGAAAATAAGTCCACTACTACTAATATGGTGTTATAATTAGCTGATGAAGGTAGATCAACAATGAAATCCATAGCAATCACTGCCCAAGGTCTATCTGGTACTGGTAAGGAGAGAAGGTAACCATAGGGACTCTTATGCTGATGTTTCTTAGTTGTACATACCATACAGGATTCAATGTACTGTTGAATAGTATCATGCATCTTAGGCCACCAATAATTCCTTTTAATCAGATGAGCAGTTCTATGAACTCCAGAATGACCAGCCAACAAGGAGTCGTGGGCAAAGGTAAGTACCTCATTCCTGAAAGAAGGAGGTATATATAATAGAGTGCCATGGTAGTATAAATTGTCCGAATGTTTTAGTACATCCAATTGATCCAAAGATGAATCATACCTTAAATGTTCTTGTAGAGTGGTTTTAAAATCAGTTGTTAGACAAATAATTCTATCCGAAGGTATGATAGATGAAGGAGAAACCACATCAGTAGGACGAGGGTCTTTTCTAGAAAGAGCATCGGCTTTCATATTTTTGGAACCTGGTCTATAAGTTATAACGTAATCAAAACGAGAAAAGAACAAACTCCATCGAACCTGGCAAGCAGTAAGGGTCTTGTTTGATTTTAAATATTCTAAATTACGGTGATCAGTATAGATGGTGATTGGATATGTTGCACCCTCCAGGAGGTGTCGCCAAAACTCCAAAGCTGATTTGATTGCAAGAAGTTCCTTATCACCAATTCCATAATTAATCTCCGCTGAACTCATAGTTCTAGAATAGTAGGAGACAGGATGCAAAGGTTCTTTATCAGAATGTCTTTGAGATAAAACAGCCCCCACAGCAAACTCAGAAGCATCAACTTCCAGCGTAAATTGACATGTGGGATCTGGAAATTGTAAAATAGGGGCTGAGACAAATTTACTTTTTAGAATATTAAAGGAATGATCAGCATCTTGATTCCAAACAAACTTAACTTGTTTACGTGTTAGCGTAGTGAGAGGTCTGACAATAAGAGAGAAATCTTTAATGAACTTTCTATAAAAGTTCGCAAAGCCAAGAAATCTTTGAACATCTTTTTTATTACGTGGAATAGGCCAGTTAGTGATAGCGTCCACTTTGCTTGACTCCATTGAAATTCCAGCTGGTGAGATGCAATATCCAAGGAATGATATGGTGTTTGTGTTAAAAATACACTTTTCAAGCTTTGCATAGAGATGGTGTGCCCTTAAACGTGTTAATACTTGTTTGACATGTACAATGTGAGCCTGTAGAGAATTTGAATAAACCAAGATGTCATCCAAGTATACGACAATACAGACATCTAACAAATCATGAAAGACATCATTTATAAAACACTGAAATGTCGCTGGGGCATTGCACAACCCGAAGGGCATTACAGTGTATTCATACAAACCGTATCTAGTACGGAATGCAGTTAACCATTCATCCCCTGCCCTCATCCTGATCAAATTATAGGCACCTCTGAGGTCTAGTTTAGTAAAAACTGTGGCACCTTGTAAACGTTCAATAAGTTCAGGTATGAGGGGCAGGGGGTATCTGTTCTTTTTTGTGCATTTGTTCAACTGCCTATAATCGATGATAGGCCTAAGACTGCCATCTTTATTTTTTACAAAGAACATTGCTGCAGCTGCAGAGGAGGTGGAAGGTCTAATAAACCCTTTTTTCAAGTTGTCATATAAATATTCTTTTAAATGATTTAACTCTGGCTGTGACAACGGATATATATGACCGTATGGTATGGAGCTTCCAGGTATAAGATCAATAGGACAGTCATAGTCTCTATGTGGAGGTAAGGACTCAGCCTCTTTTTTATCAAAAACATCAGCAAACTCACTATAGCATTCTGGTAACTTATGTTCAGTGATTTGACAAAGTGTGTGTACCCCAAAGCAGGATTGCTTACAATGATTTGAATCGAAAACCACTGATGCTGTAGACCACGAAATAGTGGGGTTATGTTTTATTAACCAATTCAATCCAAGAATTAGTGGATAAACAGAAGATGGAAGGACATCAAACGAAATAAACTCTGTGTGACCTGAAGGGGTAACCACTTTGAGTGGGATAGTGTGGTGAGTTATGGGACCAGAGCTAAAGAATGAACCGTCAACCAGACGAATAGCTAGTGCAACATTCTTTTTTATTAGTGGTATGTGATTATTAACAACAAAAGTGTTATCAGCAAAATTCCCAGAAGCCCCAGAGTCAATTATGGCCTGAACGTTTATCTTCTGATGGGACCACTGTAAGGAGACATAAATAGATAGATGAGATTTTATGCTGTTAACCAAATTAACTGTATGGTCATTAGATGAAGCCTTACCCTTCTTTTGTCGAATCAGAGAGGGACAGTCCCTAACTCCATGGTTCTTTTCAGCACAGTATAAACATAAGTTTAGAAGCTTACGCCTTGCTTTCTCTTCAGGTCTTAAGGGTCCCCTAATAACTGCAACATCCATGGGTTCTTCTATGGATCTAGTGGATACTGTGGTAGGAGTTGAGTGATAATAATTGGGAGTCCTTCTGGTGGTATTCTCCGAATAAGATCTTTCTGACTTCCTTTCCCTAAGTCGACAATCTATGCCAATAGAGAGGGTCATCAAGGCATCCAAGTCCTCTGGAATCACACCCCTTGCCAACTCATCCTTAACTGCATCATTGAGCCCCAAACGAAACTGATTACGTAGCGCAGGAATATTCCAAAGGGTGTCAGGGGCCCATCTTTTGAATTCAGTAATGTAATCTTCTACCATTCTTTTGCCCTGCCTTAGAGATCTAATGGCAGTTTCAGCAGTATTTTTTTTATTGTGATCTTCATATAGGAGAGACATAGCAGAAAAAAAATCTTCTAGGGAATTTAGGATAGGATCATCTTTTTCATAAAAAGCATTGGCCCAAGACCTGGCCTCACCTCTGAGAAATGAAATTACAGTTAGAACTCTAATCCTGTCAGTTGGGTATGACTTAGGTTTCAAAGTAAAAAGCAGATTGCAGGAATTCCTGAAATCCCTGAACATAGATCTGTCCCCAGAGAACTTTTCAGGCGGACTAACAATGGGTTCTGGGAATGACTCAACATTAGGAGTTTTGTTAGCAAGGTGATCATTAATAAAAAAAATTATATTCTGATTCTCTAATTGAATATCCCTTAAGCCTTGAATCATGTGATCCATACTCTGAGCTAGAGAACCAACTCTCCTGGACAGTTCACTTACATCCATGATTTTAGCTGTTAGTAGTATTCTTTTTTTTAAGGCTTGGTAATATGTTAGGATTTGCTAAGTTCTTTTAGAAAACACTACTATAACAGCTTACTGCTAATGTAGGACCACTCAGTCTCACACCTTACCTCGGATTCCCACAGATTGAACTTAAGGGAACCCTGATATGCTCATTGATCTGAGGGTCACTACAGCAGGGTAGCTGAGTGAAAACGGAACCTTCACGCAACAATGACTGCTAGCAGCAGAAAAGGAGAGTAATTCTTAGAGGAATGTAACTTCAACAGTAGTGAAAGAGTTAATTACTGCAGGTGCCTTGATTCACTCACACAAGCCGTGTAAAATAGTTTATGCAGCAGGCTTTAGCAAACACACCAGAAATCACACAGTACTTTGTTATCTGAATGAATAAATCAAGCTGAGGGCATTATGTAAACCATAATTTGATAATGAATATTAGTTATTTCCAAACTTGTTCAATGAAAGCATAAGAAGCTGTGTTAATCTCATGAAACAGGAAAAGTTGAAGTTATACAAACAGTTATTTGCAAGCAGATATGAAGGTTAATTGTGACAAAGACTGAAGTATGCTTAGGAAGTCCGTTTAAGAGAATTGGTAGCAATATGAATCTTTGTCACAGTTATTTGTATGCAAGTTAGTAAGTAGAAGAAATAGTTTAGTGCATATTTGTCATCTGAAGCGTATATGAATCCTCAGCAGGTGAGAGTTACACAGTTAATATGGCAAGCTTGAGTGTAATGAAGTTGCAGCAGTACACACAGTTCATAAAATGCAATATATACAGACCAGTATTACAGGAGATGGCAAATGAGTAGAGTAATACTGTTACCAGACAGCAAACAGTCCCAGTGGTATCACAGCGAGTCTGACAGAGAACCGCGGCGGGAGAATGTCTGGCGTGACGTCACACGCTGCAGGGAGTAACTTCAATACAGGAGAGAAACAGAGAAGTCTCTGACTGGAATAAACGGTGAAAATCTTCAGGCACAAAAGAGCATCTGCAGGTTGATTCAAGCAGGCAGAAACTCAGGGTGAGTTTAGAGAGCAATGAAGTGAAATACAGAGTTGTATAAACGGCTAGGTCTCTTCAGAAGCAGCTTGTCACTGAGCAACAAATTACCAAGCAATGAGTTCTGTTGGGAGGAGCCTTAAACAGGGCTAGTGAGTTCACTTTCTTAAAGGTACAGCATGAAAAGAGATAAATCCCTGACACTGTCGCACTGCCGGGTCTGAAACTTCCAATACTCGCGCCCCTTGCGTCGTACCTTAGCAAAGGACCTCTGCACCCCTGCCGGCGAGCCTGGGGGGGAGGTAGACCTCTCTGCCCCCAGTCTCGCCCACAGGTGCATATCGGTGGTACCGAAGTTCAAAAGAGGGTTGCCCACCATTTTTCTACGATACTCGTCATCGTAGTCGCGCCACGCCCCCTCCTTATACCTCCGACAGATCCAGTCAATCGTATCCATGTATTTAATGACTGCCTGCATCTGATCAGGGTGCTTCTCCAAGTAGCAAGCGCCCAGAACTCGGAAACAGCGATGCCATTCCAAGTACGTATCTGGGCGCTTAAACTTCTTTGGGCCAGAACCATCTTTACTCCTCTCCTTCTGTCTCTGAGCCTCGACCGACAGTTCGAACACATTAACAAACTTGCCTGCCTGTATTCGCTGCACGATCTTAGCTTTCAGATGCCCATAAAGACAGTGCACCTGACACGCGGAAGTATCCCCGAACAACACCGCTTTACGCCCTACGCTGCCCTGAGGGATGCATACTTGCTCTTCCAATGGCACCAGGGAGGTTCCCAGCTCCCCCTGCCTAAGCGCCCCCACCTGTCTCACTGCCTGCGTACCCTGGCTAGACACTATCCTGTTCAGCAGCCTGAACATCCTACGCTTGTCCTTGCCCTCCAACTCCAAAGACTGATCACTATCTGACCCTGCATCTGAGGATGTATCAGAACCACCTCCCCCCAGTGTAAGTGTGGTTATCTCACCTGCTCCAGAAGTCCCAGCTGCTCCGCCCAACGGGGCTGATCCGCCAGTCGATGTAGAGGGTACCGCCTCAGACATCCCGGCTGCTTCTCTATTCGCCTGGGCCAGTGAAAGGGACCTGGCTGTTCTGGAATCCTCCACACGACAACTTGCCACTGGAACCTGTAAAACAGCAGAAACGTCGGAAGTACCAGGGCCTCGGAACACTGCCCCGCCTGCATTCACACCTCCAGCTACTTGCATACCCCCGCTTGCTGCCTGCTCTCCTAGCATACCCCAAGCGTTCAATAGCGGCTGCAATAACTGCAGAAGCACTGGTGGGATAGCTTGCTGCCCTGCTGGCTGCACCACCTGCGCTTGTGGACCCCCAAGCTGCCCTGGAGGCCCCACGTTCACACCCACACCGGCCCCCACAGGAACCCGGTGACTCACACTGGGACCTTGCACACATTGCCCTCTTCTATCTGGAAAAACCCTCTCTTGTATGCCTCCCCCAGACACTTGCCCAGCAGCACTCTCACCAAACACTAAATGTCCCTGCTGCTGTGTGCCCTGCACACCTTGCCCTCTCCCAGTTTGCATCGCATTCACTTGTGTTGCACTTCCAGGCACTCCACTCAATTGTCCCTGTTGCTGTAACACACTTTGCCCCCTACCAACTGGCATCATGTTCCCTTGTGTTGCACTTCCAGGCACTCCACACACTTGCCCTTGCTGCTGGACCCTGGGCCCATCATACACCGGACCCAACATAGTGCCCCCAACACCACCAGCAGGGCCGGTCCTCGGCCCCGGTACCCCCAACCTACCTGTCCGGGTACCGCGTGAGGACCCGCTCCTGCTTGCTACCTGCCTCCCCCTGCGACCGCGACCACTGCCGCGGCCTCGCAGGGGCGTTTCCGGTTCTGGTTACTGCACCGGAAGTGCATCACCAGAAGGGGCGGGGCCACGACGTGCGATACTCATGCGCGCAGCCACCGGGAGGCCTACACCCGAAGCCACCTCGTATTGGCTGCTACTGGCAATAGGCCTACCCGGCTCCAGCCGCCCAGCCAGGCCCGAAGGCCCGACCGAACTGCCGCCACGCTCCAGGACCGGGGCCAGGTGAGAACCGGCACTAGGCCGACCCTGCCCTGCACCGGGACCCACGCTAGCCCCCACCTGCCATCCTGACTCCAATCCAGGCATGAGCCCAGGCCCCATAGGCCCCGACCCAGGCCCAGAATAAGGGGCACGCTCACAGGACCCCACCAATTCTCCAGGCCCAAAAGAGGGCCCAGCCCCAGGCCCTACAGGCCCAGAACTAGGCCCGGGGCCTACTCCTACACTAGGCCCACAAACGGGCCCAGAGCCTATCGAACCCCCAGGCGCAACTGCTGCCACCAAGGCCTGCAGGAGGGACATAACCCCTGCTGCTGCCTCAGCTGGCAAGGCCTGCATGCCCTGCACCAAAGCACTGTTCACCATAGGGGATACTCGAGAGGTCTCTAGCCCTGCACCACTAGGCCCAGGGCCCGAGGCCTGCTCAAACTCTCTCTCCTCCTGCCCGAACACTGCCTCCCCCACCTCAGTCTCTCCACCACTCGACTCTGCATCCTCATACAAAGATGGAGAGCCTGGGGGAGCTAGAGAGGGGGCCTTAGAACCCTGCCCACATGGGAAGGGGATTCTCCACAGTATTCACTCTTTTCTCCTTTGCAGGAGCCCTACTACCACCTGGGGACCCATCCCTGAACCTCTTGGGGGGAACAGATACTCGCCTGGCACGATTCATGATGACAGTAACTCAGACAACTCCAACTTCTAACAGAAAACCGGAGGAAAGAGGCAGAACCTTCCAGAACATCAGTTCTTAAACCCTAAGGTTAGTCACTCCCCTTAAGCTGCAACATTGTTGCAGCTCCATCTTCTCTTTACATTCCTATCATTGCCAGGCCACAGCCCTTAATACGTTTCATTCCAACTAGGGGTCACTACACTATCATTGTTCTTGAGAACATACCCATATAGTATCTTATCTTTTATTGCTCCATTAGCAAATACTTATTTATTAGTCTATACAAAAAGGCCAATACTTAAGCAACTAAAATTTTCATTTTCAATTTCTAGAATAAACCTAAAGGTGCAATTTCTAATACATTTCATGCAATGCAGATGGTGTAACAAGTAATTGAAAAAACATTAGAGGGACCATTTTCCAGGCAATTAACTGATAAAAGTACAATAAGTATTATATGCAAATGCACAAACACCCTGGTATCTTTCTAACGCTTACCCAGGAGCTTGTTTTTTGCATATGCTTCTAGTTTACATAGCTTTTTTATAGACTCATAATATTTATGTGTTTTATATGTACATATTTTAAATTACAATGTTCTTCACATAGTAGAACATTTTCTTTTTATTTCTAAATATTTACATATATTGACCTGTATATATTCATATAGATATACAGGTGTGTGTATATATATAAAATATATATATATATATATATATATATATATATATATATATATATATATAACATAGCCAGGATGTGCACTCTCACCTTCCTTCATCTGCCAGGGTGCTAATGATATACATAGTAGCAGAAATAAAAACTTGCACTCACTGGGTATTTCAAAAATCAGATTTACTGTGACAAACGTTACACTTGTCACAGTAAATCTGATTTTTTAAATACCCAGTGAGTGCAAGTTTTTATTTCTGCTACTATATATATATATATATAATATTATATATATATATATATATATATATATATATATATATATATATATATATATAAAGAAAGAAATATTTTAAAAGAAAAAAGTAGGACTAATGCGGGGTCTGGTTAGCGCGTGAGTCATACGTTTTTATTTTCCAGTTTGCACGCTCCATTTAAGTTTATAGGGAAAATAAGTTTATGTGGCCGCAATATACGAAGTCCTGAGTTAGCGTGATGCAAACCATTTACTTGTAATATGTGCCCCAAATGTGTGCGTTACAAGTTTACTTCCGGCAGTGTTTGCGCATGAGTGTAAGTGCAAAATAGTATTGATAGGGATGAGTTAGCATTGCAAGTGCAGTTAGCTGTATCTTAACCCTTTAAAGGGACACTGTACCCAAACATTTTCTTTCGTGATTCAGATTGAGCATGAAATTTTAAGCAACTTTCTAATTTACTCCTATTATCAAATTTTCTTCATTCTCTTGGTATCTTTATTTGAAATGCAAGAATGTAAGTTTAGATGCCGGACCATTTTTGGTGAACAACCTGGTTTGTCCTTGCTGATTGGTGGATAAAATCATCCACCAATAAAAAAGTGCTGTCCAGAGTACTGAAACCAAAAAAAAGCTTAGATGCCTTCTTTTTCAAATAATGATAGCAAGAGAACGAAGAAAAATTGATAATAGGAGTAAATTAGAAAGTTGCTTAAAATTGCATGCTCTTTCTGAATTACAAAAGAAAAAATTTGGGTTCAGTGTCCCTTTAAGTGTGCATGACGACATGTTGTCATCATCCGCACAATGTATTTACTGTGGATAACAACCATGTGTCAACATGCGGGGGGGGGGGTGCTTTCAGAGTTCATTGCAGCCCCCCCCTTGCACTTTTACCTAATTCATGGGGTGCTCTTTTAAAAAAGAATATATATATATATATATATAAAGTACACATGTTTAAGCACAACATATAAATACCCCATCAAAAAGGCATAGAGACCCCAAGACCCCTTGTTTTAAAGCCCATAACCCCTCTTAAAAATAAAGCCCATATATGTTTTAATAGTCAGGGGATCACTTTGGTATGAGTGATCACTTGGTGTGAATAAATGTGCATTTATTTGCACAGAGGCTCATAGGAGCATCTATGTGCAGATCAGCCCCTTATTTAAATGTGGATAACCCCTTTTTTAAAATAATGTTTAGAGGAAAAAATCACACACAGCACTATTAAAATTATAATTAAAAAAAGGAAACATTTCTCACACTTTTTGTTGCAGGTTTCTTACACGTCATGATATATACATAAAATAATTGTATAGTTTGAATTTTCTGGGCTTTCTGAAGAAAGATATTTATTTTGTGTCGGTTGCTCACTGAAAAATTACCTACTGTAGGGCCTAAATGTAAACTGCATCTAAGAACTGCAAAAAAAACTCAGCACAGGGGTGAAAATAGCTAAGCAGTTAAAGGGTTAGTTAATATTATATTTTCACGTTTCTTAAGTGAGAATTTTTTAAATGAAGCATTAAGAATTATGCACAAGAATTATACAAGAATTGTAATCACTACAAACTACACTGCGGCATATTAAGCTGTAACATATCCTGCAAAACCTCACTATTTTCTGCTGCTATTCCACTATGTGTACTCTCTTTTGGGTGTGATTATAGGCTGTTAAATAAGCTCTGTATTTACTGCAATTATATTTTAATGTCTTATAATTTGTTCAAGCCTTGTCAATACTATACTATAATATCTACATTTTCAGTCTCCTTCAAATTGTATTGTCTGTTTATTTTAACTTATCTCACTCTGACTTGACCATCTCTTTTACTTATCCTCACCTCACTTTTGCTCTGGTGAGTTTCACACATTCCTAAAATCTTTATCTCCTCCCTGCACCTCCCTGCACCTCAAAGATACTTTCAATCCTCCAAATCTGTATCTCATCTTATATCACTCTTCCTCATACTAGCTGCTGGGGATATCCAGGCCTGGACTGGTCATACAGCAAGCCGGGCAAATGCCCAGTGGGTCACTGGGTCCCTTAGCCCCGCCCCATAAATTATAATTTAGCCCCACCCCCTGACCGAATCCCTTAGCCACGCCCACTGACCAGATCCCTAAGTCACACCCACTGGCAGGATCCCTTAGCCACACCCAGCATCCGGTCTCTTACCCCCACCCAGCTCAGCAGCATAGAGCCCTGTCACACTCTCCACCCACCAGCCAATGAGGAGGGAACTTGCGCGTATTACTCCTCCTATCCACCACACGAGGATCTGAAGCTGAAAGAGTTCACCTTCGGAAGGATCATGGATGGTAATGGTAAGTCAAAGTTTTTGTTGTTTCTTTTGTTTCTGAAGGCTGATATATAATCACTGGACTTCACTGAGGGCTGGGGGCATCATTTTATTGAAGGGTGGCTGGGGCATAATTTTATTGCAGGTCGGCTGGGGGCATCATTTTATTGCAAGGGTCATAATTTTTTATTAATTGCAGGGGGCTGGAGCATCATTTATGGCTGGGGGCATCATTATATTACAGGGGGCTGGGGGAATCATTTATTGCTTGGGGCAGGGGGCATCATTTATTACAGGGTGCTGGAGGCATAATGTATTACAGGGGGACTGGAGGCATAAATTATTACAGGGGGCTGAGGCATAATTTATTAAAAGGGGGCTGGGGGCATAATTTATTGAAGGGGCTGGGGCATAATTTATTACATGGAGCTGGGGGCCTGATTTATTACAGGGGGGCTGGGGCATGATTTATTGCAGGGGGCTGGGGGCATAATGTATTACAGGGGAGCTAGGGGCATAATGTATTGAATGGGGTTGTAGGGGCATATACAAAATATTGCTGGGGGCTGCTCTGCCTTAAAATGCCCAGGCCTATTTTTGGTCCTAGTCCGGCCCTGGGGATATCTCACCCAATCCTGGTCCCCAACTACTTCTTAACCACACCAGCCCATGTAGTTCTTTCCATAGACCTTGAAACCAGAAATCTGGAAACTTTACTAAAACACTTGCGTAGTGAGTTGGCCCACTTGAATGGAGAAGCTACTTTTACCCATGGACCGATTTTTTTATTTCCCAGGGTATTGATTCCTGGATCCTTGGGATCCCTCAGAATCATAGCTATTGTTCCTATTTTGACGTGGTTGTCTTTGGGGTTCAATTTGTTCAGCATTAATATCTTAGGGAGCACTATTTAATTGGGGTGTCTGGTTACCATGAGAGTATTTTCACCACATTTGGTATTTATTTTCATGGGGGTACCGATTACCTTGTGGGTATTCATCTCTTTGGGGACAATTATCTATTTGGGTATGCCCCCCATTTTGATTATATTCTCTCTGCACCTCAGCCCGTGTTGGGGGAGGAGCAGAGTTAAAACTTTGTGGGGAAGGCCGGTTTTCTCGGGCCACTTCTGCATAGGTTTTCTTGTTAGACTCCAAATTGAGGGGGCTAGGTGACACCCTAGTTTCTGCCACAATTTTGGAACTGGGCTTTGGTTCCCTTTCAACCCCCTGTTCACCGGACTGCTGAATAGAGTATTACTTTGTACTCTCTTTGATCAGCCAGTCCAATGAGCAGTTCTCATCAAAATCTCTAGCTAAGTTAAGTTTGATGTGTGCGGGTAATGCTTCGTAAAATAAATTCACAAATTCTGAGCTTTCAAATATGGGGTAATCTTCGGCCATACTGTACACACTTTTTAGTACAGAAAGGAATTCTATAGGGCTTTGATTGGCACTACATTTTAAACCGTATACAGCTATTTTCGCAGCGGTTTTAGTGCGATATTGCCCAAACTCCTTTTTGCACTGAATTTTTGTTTCACTCCAGGAATGAATATTCATATCCTTTAGTGAAGCAAAGAATTTGTAATGTTTACTCTTAATACCCAGGGCAGAAATTAAATTTTTGACTGCTCACTAGTAACATTCATTATAGATAAAACATTTTCATAAGTCACTAAGTGGTCACTTATGGAATTGGTTCCCTTGTTGGAAAACTTAGGTACTGCGCCACTTAAAAAAGTAATTATTTTAGGGGTGCCATATACCTTATTGGATAAATCTTGGGCTTTCCTAGGGACCTTATTTTTGGGGCTGGAGCATTCCCTATCTGCCCTTCTACTGTGTGGAGACCCCTTACGCATATTAGCATTATGGGAGCTATTTGGGTAGCTGGTTCCGCCCTCTGACTCACTATAATCACTACCCTCCCCCTCTGAAGTGTAGCAGGTCCTTGAATTTATAACATGAGGTGGCTGTCTATTTGGGAAGTGTATTTCTGACCCAATAGGGGTTCTTTATTTAAATTCTTTCCTAATATTCTGCAGTTCATTTCTCATCAATTCTTTGAGAGTTTTAAAAATATCTGCATTATTCTCATTGCTAACAGAAAGGAACGTATTATTGCTAGACTGCCTTTTCAGTTCACAATCAGCTAGATTACGAGTTTTCAGCGCTATAGGGAAATTAACGAGCGCCACAAAAGCGTTGTTAATTCACCTCTCTATAGCGCTGCTATTACAAGTTTTTAAAAACCCGGCTGGCCTGGGCGATATGGTGTTGTTAAGCTCCATACCTCACCCAAATACAAGCTGTGTTTTGACGTGCTCGTGCACGATTTCATTATAGACATCAATGGAGAGAGCCTGCAAAAAAAAAAAGTCTAACACCTGCGATTGCAGAAAAAAAAGCTCCGTAACGCAGCCCCATTGATGTCTATGAGGAAAGAAAAAGTTACGTTTAAACCTCACACCCTAACATAAAAACCACATCTAAACACCCCTAATCTGCTTCCCCTAACATTGCCACCACCTACATAATGTTATTAACCCCTAATATTCTGCTTCTAACATTGCCGCCACCTAAATAAAACTATTAACCACTAATCTGCCGCTCCCGATATCACCGCCCCCTAAATAAATTTATAACCCCTAATCTGCCGCTCCCGATATCGCTGCCACCTACATTACAGTTATTAACCCCTAATCTTCCACCCCCAATGTCGCCGCCACTATACTAAAGTTATTAACCCCTAAACCTCTGGCCTCCCACATCACTAACACTAAATAAATATATTAACCCCTAAACCTAACCCTAACCCTAACGTAACCCTAACCCTAAGTCTAACCCTAACCCCCCCATAACAAATATAATTAAAATAAATCTAAATTAAACTTACAATTATTACCTAAATAATTCATATTTAAAACTAAATAACTGTAAAAAAAAACCTAAGCTAGCTACAAAATAAATAATAGTTACAGTGTAGCTATCTTAGGTTTTATTTTTATTTCACAGGTAAGACTAGTAAGTAAATAGTTATTAACTATTTACTAACTACCTAGCTAAAATAAATACAAAGTTACCTGTAAAATAAAACCTAACCTGCCTTACAATAGAACCTAACATTACAATAAAATAAAATAAATTAAATTAATAAAATACAATTATCTAAATTACAAAAAAATATAAACACTAAATTACACAAAATAAAAACGAAATTATCAAAAATAAAAATGAATTACTCCAAATCTAATAGCCCTATCAAAATAAAAATGCCCCCCCCCCAATAAAAAAAACCCTAGCCTACACTAAACTAAACCCTAGCCTACACTAAACTACCAATGGCCCTTAAAAGGGCCTTTTGCGGGGCATTGCCCCAAAGAAATCAGCTCTTTTACCTGTAAAAAAAATACAAACAACCCCCCAAAAGTAAAACCCACCACCCACACAACCAAACCCCCCAAATAAAATTCTATCTAAATAAACCTAAGATAACCAATGCCCTGAAAAGGGCATTTGGATGGGCATTTCCCTTAAAAGGGCATTTAGCTCTTTTACATTGCCCAAACCCTAAGCTAAAACTAAAACCCACCCAATAAATCCTTAAAAACCTTAACACTAACCCCCAATGATCCACTTACAGTTTTCGAAGACCGGACATCCATCCTCATACAGGCGGCAGAAGTCTTCATCCAAGCGGGCAGAAGTCCTCTTCAAAGCCGGCAGAAGTCTTCATCCAAGCGGGCAAAAGTCTTCATCCAAGCGGGTTTTCATCCAGATGGCATCTTCTATCTTCATCCATCCGGCGCGGAGCGGTTCCATTTTCAAGACATCTGGCGCGGAGCATCCTCTTCTTCCGATGGTCACTGAAGAATGAAGTTTCCCTTTAAGTGACGTCATCCAAGATGGCTTCCCTTACATTCCGATTGGCTGATAGCCAATAGGAAATAAAGGGGAAAACATCCTATTGGCTGTTGCAATCATCCAATAGGATTGAGCTTTCATTCTATTGGCTGATATAATCAGCCAATAGGATTGAGCTCACATTCTATTAGCTATTCCAATCAGCCAATAGAATGCAAGCTCAATCCTATTGGCTGATTGCAGGCCACATTTTAAGGATATCTGAACTGGAGCACAAGTGGAATAATCAGTAATCAGTACCTGGATTGTTGGGGAGGCCTGAGGACAGGTTTGAAAACCAGTGTTCTATATGAATCATGAAAAAGAAACATTTTGTGTTTTATGTCCCATTAAAGTTCTTGCGGTGCATAATATCACAGGTTAATAAACCAGACTTACAAACTGTGAAACTTGTACACACATTAAATATGATCATCAAGATGTTCATTAATCAGCATATTTTCATTTTGATTTAAAAGTATATCTTTTACTTCCATGAAGGCCTGTGAAAATCCTGTGCTCGCATTTCCTTTCAATTTGTAATACGAGCGCTATATCCCACACACGCAAACAGCCGCGATAAGCACAATATCGCTCGCACGTAACTGTTAGGGCACAACTTGTAATCTGACCCCAAGCAATTAATAATAATCCAAGATGTCATACAATGTTTTTATGTTGGAACTCTGATGGATTTGTATCATGTTGCAAGCTGACTATGAAGATTATTAGAATGCACCTAATGAACGTCACTAATTAACTTTCATGTTTTAAATGGACAGTCTACTTCAAAATTGTTATTGTTTAAAAAGATTGATAATGCCTTTACTACCCATTCCCCAGTTTTGCACAGCCAACATTGTTAAATATATATATATATATACACTTTATAACATTTAAGCTTTTAAATTCCTTTCTGTTCCTAAATTCCCTGTAGGCTGCCCCTTATCTCAGTGCATTTTATTAGCTTTACACAGCAAAAGATTGCTAGTTAATGTGTATCATATAGATAACACTGTGCTTACTCCTTTGGAGTTATGAATGAGTCAGCACTGATTGGCTAAGAATAAGGGGGCAATCTGCAGAGGCTTATATACAAGGTAATCACAGAGGTAAAAAGTATATTAATATAACAGTGTTGGTTATGCAAAACTGGGGAATGGGTAATAAAGGGATTATCTATCTTTTTAAACAATAAAAATTCTGCAGTAGACTGTCCCTTTAAGTGACTTTTTACTTTACTTCTGTTATCAAGCAAAGCTAGGTAGGCTCAGGAGCAGCAATAACTACTGGAAGCTAGGAGCTGATTGGTAGCTACCTACACCTGGCTCACGGGATGTGTTTACCTATGTGTTTAAACCCTTGTAAACAATAGTGCTAACATAAAATGCTCTGACATATGAGACCATTTTCTTTTTGCACTTTAAAGGGACACTGAACCCAAAATGATTCTTTCGTGATTCAGAAAGAGAATGAAATTTTAAGCAACTTTCTAATTTACTCCTATTATCAAATTATATTCATTCTCTTGGTATCTTTATTTAAAATGCAAGAATGTAAGTATAGATGCCGCCCTATTTTTGGAACAACCTGGGTTGTTCTTGCTGATTGGTGGATAAATTAATCTACCAAAAAAAAGTGCTGTCCAGTACTGAACCCAAAAAAAAGCTTTAGATGCCTTCTTTTTCAAATAAAGATAGCAAGAGAACGAAAAAAATTGGTAATAGGAGTAAATTAGAAAGTTGCTTAAAGTTGCATGCTCTATCTGAATCACAAAAGAAAAATGTTGGGTTCAGTGTCCCTTTAATATTCACAGAGTAAGATTATATGATTCTAAATATATTAGATGATATGACATGTTCTATAATGAAAACAAAAAGTAATTGCTGTCATTAAGAATTACCATATCTGTAACCCAAATTAGAATATATTTGCATAAATAATTGTACATCATAACTCCAAAACTAAAGCTGTTAGGATTAATTTTAAAGGGACACTGTGCTGTAAGGTTTTTCCCAACAACTAGTTATAACACTTGTATAGCATTAAATGTACTAGAAATGGTTCCTTTATGTTTTTGTTGTAGATGTAATAGCTAATGTTGCTAATTTAAACCACCACCTATAATGAAAATGTCAGTACCTAAGTATAAGCCTAAATGTATAGAAATACAGAGAAGCAGGTGTGCTATCCCTATGGGCTCAGTCTATTTGAATGGACATGTTCTTTGTAATTGGTCATTTATTTCAAATTCGATTCTCAAACTCTTAGAAAAACCTTTAATACCATATATGGGGCAACCCTACCCCCATCCTAATTTGTCTTTTTCAAATTTCAACTTAAATGGACAGTGAAATAAAAAATGAAACTTTAACAAATCAGACAGAACATGCAATTTTAAACAACTTTCCAATTAACTTATATTGTCTAATTTACTTTGCTCTCTTGGTATCCTTTGTTGAAAAACACACCTACGTAGGCTCAGAAGCAGCAATGCACTACTGGGAGATAGCTGAATTCACCTAATGTATTCAACTTACTCCCAGTAGTGCATTGCTGCTTATTCATCAATGGATATCAAGAGAATGAAAGAAATTTGATAGCAGAAGTAAATAGGAAAGCTGTTTAAAATCATATGCTGTATGCGAATTGTGAAATAAAAAATTGGGGCTTATGTCCCTTTAACGCTGGTGTTTTTTATATTCATTATTCCATTCAATTAGAAGCATGGCTGCTTACAGGGATATAAAACCGACATTTTTTCTTTCATGATACCAAAAGAACGAAGAAAATTTGATAATAGGAGTAAATTAGAAAGTTGCTTAAAATTGCCTGCTCTGTCTGAATCACAAAAGAAAAAAAATTGGGTTTCATATCCCTTTAAGCGATTTATGTTACATCTGCAATAGATTTAAAACATTTTGCTTTCTTATATCTGGTCTGGCTATAAACATTAAAAAAAAACTACAAGAAACATGATATTCATAATTATTGTTGTCGTTGGATACACACACAGAATGTATGCAGTCAATGAAAGTGGAAACAATGTTGACTAACTAATTCAACAATGATTATAGCTGCTTGTGTAATTAAAGAGACATAAAGTGAAAAAATAAAATTATCTAATGAGTAATTTACCATTGCAGTTTTGCTTGCATATAACTTTGCTTTGTAGGGGTTAATACAACTTAAAGGTATTTTTAAGGAACATATAACCCAACATTTTCTTTCATGATACCCAGATAGAGTATGTGATTTTAATCAGCTTTCCATTTTACCTATATTATCTATTTTGTTTTGTTCTCTTGGTATCCAGTGTTAAAAAGGACACCTAGGTATGCTCAGAGCTACTGATTGGTAGTTGCACATATATGCCTTTTGTTATTGGCTTTTAGCTAGCTCCTTGTAGTGTGTTGCTGCTTCTTCAACAAATTATCATTAAAGAACAATTTTGGGTTTCATGTACCTTTAAGCACTAAAATATATTTTATAAGCATGGGTACCTCCATTTTGAAATTTAGCTTTGTTGAATTCCAGTCTTGACGTGTTTGCACATGTGCAGCAATTCTCCTTCACATACCTGCAGTGACACCTAGATTCTAAATTGGCAGCACCAATAATTAGAGGGAGGTGCATATAATCGGCGCGATCACATATACGGCGCAGGTTACGGCGCAAGCGTGGGAACCCGCGCCGCCCATAATTTCACCTCGCACATCGGGGTATTACATACACTGCGCCGTTAGATGCTAAACTGGTGTAAGTAGGACAAACTGGCGATCTTCTGAAATGTGCGCAAATACACATTTTAGTCGTCGCAAGTAACTTACGCCAGTATTTTATCCACGGAAAGTGTCAATAAAGAGTAGTTTTATGCAAATTAGGCTAACACTCGTAAAAATGAACCGCGATTTCATATAAAAATGCGACACGTAATTTTGCTATTCAAAATTCATATATAAACCCATATATAAAGAGATGAAGGTAATACATTTATGATTTCCCATTGTTCTCTCCTCCAAGTATTGTTGATTGTTTTGAGAAGAAATTTTAAGGCCTAGATTTAGAGTTTGGCGGTAGCCGTCAAAACCAGCGTTAGAGGCTCCTAACGCTGGTTTTAGGCTACCGCCGGTATTTGGAGTCAGTCAGGAAAGGGTCTAACGCTCACTTTGCAGCCGCAACTTTTCCATACCGCAGATCCCCTTACGTCAATTGCGTATCCTATCTTTTCAATGGGATCTTTCTAACTCCGGTATTTAGAGTCGTGGCTGAAGTGAGCGTTAGAAATCTAACGACAAAACTCCAGCCGCAGAAAAAAGTCAGTAGTTAAGAGCTTTCTGGGCTAACGCCGGTTTATAAAGCTCTTAACTACTGTGCTCTAAAGTACACTAACACCCATAAACTACCTATGTACCCCTAAACCGAGGTCCCCCCACATCGCCGCCACTCGATTAAATTTTTTAACCCCTAATCTGCCGACCGCCACCTACGTTATACTTATGTACCCCTAATCTGCTGCCCCTAACACCGCCGACCCCTATATTATATTTATTAACCCCTAACCTGCCCCCCACAACGTCGCCGCCAGCTACCTACAATAATTAACCCCTAATCTGCCGTCCGCACGCCGCCGCCAGCTACATTATAGCTATGTACCCCTAATCTGCTTCCCCTAACACCGCCGACCCCTATATTATATTTATTAACCCCTAATCTGCCCCCCTCAACGTCGCCTCCACCTGCCTACACTTATTAACCCCTAATCTGCCGAGCGGATCTCACCGCTACTATAATAAAGTTATTAACCCCTAATCCGCCTCACTCCCGCCTCAATAACCCTATAATAAATAGTATTAACCCCTAATCTGCCCTCCCTAACATCGCCGACACCTAACTTCAAGTATTAACCCCTAATCTGCCGATCGGAGCTCACCGCTACTCTAATACATTTTTTAACCCCTAAAGCTAATTTTAACCCTAACCCTAACACCCCCCTAAGTTAAATATAATTTTATTCTAACGAAATAAATTAACTCTTATTAAATAAATTATTCCTATTTAAATCTAAATACTTACCTGTAAAATAAACCCTAATATAGCTACAATATAAATTATAATTATATTATAGCTATTTTAGGATTAATATTTATTTTACAGGCAACTTTGTATTTATTTTAACCAGGTACAATAGCTATTAAATAGTTAAGAACTATTTAATAGCTAAAATAGTTAAAATAATTACAAAATTACCTGTAAAATAAATCCTAACCTAAGTTACAATTAAACCTAACACTACACTATCAATAAATTAATTAAATACAATATCTACAATTATCTACAATTAAACCTAACACTACACTATCAATAAATTAATTAAATAAACTACCTACAATTATCTACAATTAAACCTAACACTACACTAGCAATAAATAAATTAAATACAATTCCTACAAATAAATACAATTAAATAAACTAACTAAAGTACAAAAAATACAAACATTAGAAAAAAAAATTACAACAATTTTAAACTAATTACACCTACTCTAAGCCCCCTAATAAAATAACAAAGCCCCCCAAAATAAAAAAATGCCCTACCCTATTCTAAATTACAAAAGTTCAAAGCTCTTTTACCTTACCAGCCCTGAACAGGGCCCTTTGCGGGGCATGCCCCAAAGAATTCAGCTCTTTTGCCTGTAAAAAAAACATACAATACCCCCCCCCCCAACATTACAACCCACCACCCACATACCCCTAATCTAACCCAAACCCCCCTTAAATAAACCTAACACTAAGCCCCTGAAGATCTTCCTACCTTGTCTTCACCTCGCCGGGTATCACACCGATCCGTCCTGGCTCCAAAATCTTCATCCAAGCCCAAGCGGGGGCTAGACATCCATCATCCGGCAGCTGAAGAGGTCCAGAAGAGGCTCCAAAGTCTTCATCCTATCCGGGAAGAAAAGGCGATCCGGACCGGCAACCATCTTGATCCAAGATCAGCCAATCAGATTGAGCTCGCATTCTATTGGCTGTTCCGATCAGCCAATAGAATGCGAGCTCAATCTGATTGGATGATCGGATCAGCCAATCGGATTGAACTTGATTCTGATTGGCTGATTCCATCAGCCAATCAGAATTTTCCTACCTTAATTCCGATTGGCTGATAGAATCCTATCAGCCAATCGGAATTCGAGGGACGCCATCTTGGATGACGTCCCTTAAAGGAACCGTCATTCATCGGGAAGTCGTCGGAAGAAGAAGATGGGTCCGCGGTGGAGGTCTTCAAAATGGAGCCGGTCCTCATCGGATGAAGATAGAAGATGCCGCTTGGATCAAGATGGTTGCCGGTCCGGATCGACCTCTTCTTCCCGGATAGGATGAAGACTTTGGAGCATCTTCTGGACCTCTTCAGCCGCCGGATGATGGATGTCTAGCCCCCGCTTGGGCTTGGATGAAGATTTTGGAGCCAGGACGGATCGGTGTGATACCCGGCGAGGTGAAGACAAGATAGGAAGATCTTCAGGGGCTTAGTGTTAGGTTTATTTAAGGGGGGTTTGGGTTAGATTAGGGGTATGTGGGTGGTGGGTTGTAATGTTGGGGGGGTATTGTATGTTTTTTTTTACAGGCAAAAGAGCTGAATTCTTTGGGGCATGCCCTGCAAAGGGCCCTGTTCAGGGCTGGTAAGGTAAAAGAGCTTTGAACTTTTGTAATTTAGAATAGGGTAGGGCATTTTTTTATTTTGGGGGGCTTTGTTATTTTATTAGGGGGCTTAGAGTAGGTGTAATTAGTTTAAAATTGCTGTAATTTTTTTCTAATGTTTGTAAATATTTTTTTATTTTTTGTAACTTAGTTCTTTTTTATTTTTTGTACTTTAGTTAGTTTATTTAAATGTATTTATTTGTAGGTATTGCATTTAATTAATTTATTGATAGTCTAGTGTTAGGTTTAATTGTAGATAATTGTAGGTATTGTATTTAATTAATTTATTGATAGTGTAGTGTTAGGTTTAATTGTAACTTAGTTTAGGATTTATTTTACAGGTAATTTTGTAATTATTTTAACTAGGTAACTATTAAATAGTTCTTAACTATTTAATAGCTATTGTACCTGGTTAATATAATTACAAAGTTGCCTGTAAAATAAATATAAATCCTAAAATAGCTATAATATAATTATAATTTATATTGTAGCTATATTAGGGTTTATTTTACAGGTAAGTATTTAGATTTAAATAGGAATAATTTATTTAATAAGAGTTAATTTATTTCGTTAGATTTAAATTATATTTAATTTAGGGGGGTGTTAGTGTTAGGGTTAGACTTAGCTTTAGGGGTTAATCCATTTATTACAGTAGTGGCGAGATTCGGTCGGCAGATTAGGGGTTAATAATTGAAGTTAGGTGTCGGCCATGTTAGGGAGGGCAGATTAGGGGTTAATACTATTTATTATAGGGTTATTGAGGCGGGAGTGAGGCGGATTAGGGGTTAATAACTTTATTATAGTAGAGGTGCGGTCTGCTCAGCAGATTAGGGGTTAATAAGTGTAGGCAGGTGGAGGCGACATTGAGGGGGGCAGATTAGGGGTTAATAAATATAATATAGGGTCGGTGGTGTTAGGCGCAGCAGATTAGGGGTACATAGCTATAATGTAGGTGGCAGTGGTGTACGGAGCGGTAGATTAGGGGTTAATAATAATATGCAGGGGTCAGCGATAGCGGGGGCGGCAGATTAGGGGTTAATAAATATAATATAGGGGTCGGCGGTGTTAGGGGCAGCAGATTAGGGGTTCATAGGGATAATGTAGGTGGCAGCGGTGTGCGATTGGCAGATTAGGGGTTAAAAAATTTTAAGAGAGGGGCGGCAATGTGGGGGGACCTCGGTTTAGGGGTACGTAGGTAGTTTATGGGTGTTAGTGTACTTTAGAGCACAGTAGTTAAGAGTTTTATGAACCGGCGTTAGCCCAGAAAGCTCTTAACTACTGACTTTTTTCTGCGGCTGGAGTTTTGTCGTTAGATTTCTAACGCTCACTTCAGCCAAGTCTCTAAATACCGGCGTTAGAAAGATCCCATTGAAAAGATAGGATACGCAATTGACGTAAGGGGATCTGCGGTATGGAAAAGTCGCAGCTGGAAAGTGAGCGTTAGACCCTTTAATGACTGGCTCCAAATACCAGAGGGCGGTAAAAACCAGCGTTATGAGCCTCTAACGCTGGTTTTGACGGCTACCGCCCAACTCTAAATCTAGGCCTGAGTGTTTAATGTCCATTTAAAATTATCTCCAGAGCAGCATTGCATTACTGGAACCTCTCTGAGCACATCTAATTAGCCAGTAACAAGAGGTATATCCACCATACAGCAGCCAGCTCCAAGTAGTGTACTGTTGCTCCTGAGTCTACCAATGTATACTTTTCAACAAAGGACACAAAGAGAACAAAGTACATTTAATAACAGAAGTAAATTTAAAAATGTATTAAAATTTAAAAAAGTTTAATTTTGTCTCTCATGTCACATTAAATACAGATTTTGTAACTTGACTAATCATTACAATTCTTGGCATGGTTGCAGTAGTCGAAATAATATAATTTAGTGATTTTTTTTTTTCAATTAAAATTGTAATAATAAGCAACGTATCAGAGGAACATATTTTATTTCTGAACATATTGTTTAAAAGTGTGATATTACTCTTTTTACATTTTTAGTTAACAACAAAACAGCCATGTTTAAATATGGAATGAATAGGAGCAAGATTTATGGTTGTGCAAAAAGCCAAAACATTCCATCAAACTCCACAATGGATTTAATGCTGTTGAATTAGATAAATCCAAAATTATACAAAAACATGTGCAAGAGGTTGCATTTGATGGATGACAGTACCATTGCTAAGGGTTCTGACAAGTTTCCGCATTGCAAAGTAATCTGAAAAGCATTAGACAGAATTTACTTATGGACTGGAATTGCTCCAAATCTGTGAAGGGCTAATTGTACTATGAAAACCTATTTAAAGAGTTTTTTTTCTAACAGATTAGAATAGGCTCTACTGAAAGAAACAGTAGGATACGAAAATTAGCCATAAATTGTCAGAAAAACAATACGACCAAATAAATAAATCCAGTATAATATTAAATAGTATAGTGGATAATAAAAGTGTAACGCTTCATACTTTCCCCCCCTTATAGTGCCCCAGGCCCCGATGATCTAAAGTGTCACGAGGTGGCGAGGTATTCCAAGCGGCTGACATAAGTGATTTTAAAAGCAGCATTGCCGAGAGGCGTTTTACTATAGATTGCAATGGGTGGCAATGCTGGTGAAATATTCCAAGCAGCATCCCCACCTACATTGAAGATGTAAAGTAAAGTATCCCTTTTAAATATATCACAAACAAAATAAAGATAACAATTATCCCCTAAACAGACATATCCCCCACCGCAAACTATTCCTACACTACTTAACCCCCTAACCACCAATACTCTACCACAACCTATCCCTACTCTACTTAACCCCCTAACCGCCAATACCCTACCGCAAACTATCCCTACACTACTTAACCCCCTAACTGCCAATACCCTACCGCAAACTATCCCTACACTACTTAACCCCCTAACCGCCATTACCCTACCATAAACTATCCCAACACCACTTAACCCCCTAACCGCCAATACCCTACCGTAAACTATACCTACACTACTTAACCCCCTAACCGCCAATACCCATTTGCAAACTACCTCTACAATACTTAACCCCCTAACTGTCAATACCCCACTGAAAACTACCTCTACACTACTTAACCCCCTAACCGCCAATACCACATCCCAAACTATCGCTACACTTTTTAACCCCCTAATAGCTAACCTTGCCAAGACCCCTAACCTAACATCCCTTAAGTTACAAAATAAAACACACTACCGTTACAAAAATAAAAAACAGTAGCATTACAAAAAATAAAAAACATTAGCAAAAAAAAAAAAAAAACCCAATAAGACCTCTACTAAAACTAAAGTACCCAGCCCACCCCTAATAAAAACCCTAAACTAACACCAAAACCTACTCTAAAAAAATTGCCCTTAAAAGGGCATTTGTTGGGCAGTGCCTTAGCTTAAGTGATTACCTCTTTTGCATAAAATAAATCCCTATACTAAAACCAAATTAACCCCCCCTCAAATATAAGCCTATCATAGAAAAGATGCCCTGATTAGGGCATCAGTGATATAGTTCTTTTTCTTAAAAAAAAAACCACTATCCTAAAAACATGATCTGAAAATGGAATCAGTGATTAAGCTCTTTTGTGGGGGGGAAAAATCCCTACCCTAAAAAAGATGCCATGGCAGCGCTCCTCTGGGGATGTCCTCTTCTTCCATCTTCAGCTGTCTTCTTTTCTTCTGATCTTCCATCCAATGGCCCCTATTTGTCAAGGTCTGGCGGACCTGATCCGACAGTGCGGATCAGGTCCGCCAGACCTGGCTGAATACGGCGAGCAATATGCTCGCCGTATTCAGCATTGCACCAGCAGCTCACAAGAGCTGCTGGTGCAATGCCGCCCCCTGCAGACTCGCGGCCAATTGGCCGCCAGCAGGGGGGTGTCAATCAACCTGATCGTACTCGATCGGGTTGAATTGCGGCGATGTCTGTCCGCCTGCTCAGAGCAGGCGGACAGGTTATGGAGCAGCGGTCTTTGTGACCGCTGCTTCATAACTGCTGTTTCTGGCGAGCCTCCATACGGAGCTTGATAAATATGCCCCAGAGTATCTTCATGCTTTCTCTGCAGCACGCTGGAGCTTGAATGCAAGATTTCCCCTTATATAGGGGTGCCTTGCATTTCTATTGGTTGATTTTTTTTAATTCTTAGTCCAATCAGCCAATAGAATGAAAGCATTTTTGTGTTCTTTCATAAACACAGTGCTTGCAGTAGAAATTAAGATTTGTGCTTTTATTTGATAAGGGTAGATTTGTGATTGCATTGTTTTAATTAAGAAATGTGTGATGGCACCTAAAGCACACAAATTAAGGGCCAGATTGCAAGTGGAGCGCTATCGTTAGCGAGAGGAGAATAAACACGATCACAAGATTGCAGTGTTCTTTATGTTCAAATCCATAGTACAAGTGGTGCGCTGTTTAAATTACCATAAATTCATTTTCGTGGTTATTTACCCTACCCATATTTTCTATTGGCGGCATTGAGCCGCAATCTCTGCTCATATTACAAGTAGAAAGTAAATGCAATCATTCGAACGCAATCGAATTTAGCGCTCAAACTTTTCAAGAGTTTAGCCAGAGGAAACAGTTCCACTAAACTACTCTATTAACCCCTAAACTGCCACACCCTCACATTGCAAACTACCCCTCTACACTATTAACCCCTAAACCGTCACAACCTTCACCACAAAAAATACCCACTTACATCTATACCCCCAAACCCTCCTAACCTTACTCACACTGTTACCCCCATTTTTTACCTTATCTGTACCAGTACCTTTAAAAATAAAAAAAACCTAACCTTAGCTGTAAAATATATATATATATATATATATTATTATTTTTTTAAGGTAAGGTTAGTTTATTTTTTATTTTTAAAGGTACTGTTAGGTTTTTTTTTTTGTACATATAAGGTTGGTTTAGATGTTAGTGGGTATTTTGCGGTGGAAGTTGTGGTGCTTTATGGGTAATCTAGACCTATGCAGTTTGTATAAAAAATGTATGTAACTAAAAATAAAAATTGTTGTTTTAAAAAAAAACACGCAAAACAGCTGTTTAAAATCAGAACAATAATTACAATAATATGCATTGTACACTTAAGATCACATATCTTTGAGCCTTAATAACTTTTGTGTGCAATATTTTTTTAATTATTTTTATTAGATAGTGTTATTATGAGTGTAACTGTACTTTGTAATGTATTTTTGATGTGTTTTGTGCAGCTTTTTTGTTTCACAAAACAGTTAACCATGGCTCTGAAGTCGTGGTAATCATTCTAGCGTAAATCTCGTTTGCGCTCACGCGATCGTGTTTAGTCTCAACTCGTAATACGAGCAGTAAGCATGAGTGCAAACCCTCGCGATATACCCGTTACCGCTCGAGTACAAATGTTTGCGCTCCACTTGTAATCTTGCCCTATATAAGTAGAAATGGTCTAATATCTTTTGAAAGGTTTTAAACACAATACACATGTTCAGAGAGGCGTTCGGTTCCAGACCAGCCCAAAAAAGTGACTATAGCATTAAAATGAGTCATGCTAAATATTTTGTTTCCAGTGCAAAAAAAGTTTTTGGACACTATACCATAGTCTATTAGGTATGCAATAGTATTATGTCTAAAAAAACAATGTATATACCTCAAAATACTTTATTGCTAAAAAATGCTAACCATCATCTGAGCCTTCAATGAGTTGTAATCTTTTTGCTGGTGGTGTTTGTATATATGTGTATTTATGTAATCTTTTTGCTGGTGGTGTTTGTATATATGTGTATTTATGTAAACTTTTTGCTGGTGGTGTTTGTCTATATGTGTATTTATGTAATCTTTTTGCTGGGGGCGTGTATATATGTGTATTTATGTAATCATTTTGCTGGGGGCATGTATATATGTGTCGAGCAGATATACTTGCTCGACACAGAGTTTCCATAAACCTTCAATTTGAAGAGTAATATCTGTGAAGCACAATAAAATGAGGTATGTCTGTATAGAAAAAGGGATGAGAACAAAAAAAATATAAAAATACTGGCCTAGATTTAGAGTTTGGCGGTAGCCGTGAAAACCAGCGTTAGAGGCTCCTAACGCTGGTTTTAGGCTACCGCCGGTATTTGGAGTAATTAAAAAAAGGGTCTAACGCTCACTTTTCAGCCGCGACTTTTCCATACCGCAGATCCCCTTACGTCAATTGCGTATCCTATCTTTTCAATGGGATCTTTCTAACTCCGGTATTTAGAGTCGTGGCTGAAGTGAGCGTTAGAAATCTAACGACAAAACTCCCGCCGCAGGAAAAAAGTCAGTAGTTAAGAGCTTTCTGGGCTAACGCCGGTTCATAAAGCTCTTAACTACTGTACTTTAAAGTACACTAACACCCATAAACTACCTATGTACCCCTAAACCGAGGCCCCCCCACATCGCCGCCACTCTATAAAAAAAATGTAACCCCTAATCTGCCGACCGCCACCTACGTTATCCTTATGTACCCCTAATCTGCTGCCCCTAACACCGCCGACCCCTATATTATATTTATTAACCCCTAACCTGCCCCCCACAACGTCGCAGCCAGCTACCTACAATAATTAACCCCTAATCTGCCGACCGCAAAGAGCCGCCACCTACATTATAGCTATGTACCCCTAATCTGCTGCCCCTAACACCGCCGACCCCTATATTATATTTATTAACCCCTAATCTGCCCCCCTCAACGTCGCCTCCACCTGCCTACACTTATTAACCCCTAATCTGCTAAGCGGACCTGAGCGCTACTATAATAAAGTTATTAACCCCTAATCCGCCTCACTAACCCTATAATAAATAGTATTAACCCCTAATCTGCCCTCCCTAACATCGCCGACACCTAACTTCAATTATTAACCCCTAATCTGCCGACTGGAGCTCACCGCTATTCTAATAAATGTATTAACCCCTAAAGCTAAGTCTAACCCTAACACTAACACCCCCCTAAATTAAATATAATTTTAATCTAACGAAATTAATTAACTCTTATTAAATAAATTATTCCTATTTAAAGCTAAATACTTACCTGTAAAATAAACCCTAATATAGCTACAATATAAATTATAATTATATTATAGCTATTTTAGGATTTATATTTATTTTACAGGTAACTTTGTAATTATTTTAACCAGGTACAATAGCTATTAAATAGTTAAGAACTATTTAATAGCTAAAATAGTTAAAATAATTAAAAATTTACCTGTAAAATAAATCCTAATCTAAGTTACAATTAAACCTAACACTACACTATCAATAAATAAATTAAATAAACTACCTACAATTATCTACAATTAAACCTAACACTACACTATCAATAAATAAATTAAATACAATTCCTACAAATAAATACAATGAAATAAACTAACTAAAGTACAAAAAATAAAAAATAAATAAGTTACAAAAAATAAAAAATATTTACAAACATTAGAAATATATTACAACAATTTTAAACTAATTACACCTACTCTAAGCCCCCTAATAAAATAACAAAGACCCCCAAAATAAAAAAATGCCCTACCCTATTCTAAATTACTAAAGTTCAAAGCTGTTTTACCTTACCAGCCCTGAACAGGGCCCTTTGCGGGGCATGCCCCAAGAAGTTCAGCTCTTTTGCCTGTAAAAAAAAAATACAATACCCCCCCCCAACATTACAACTCACCACCCACATACCCCTAATCTAACCCAAACCCCCCTTAAATAAACCTAACACTAAGCCCCTGTTACCTTAATTCCGATTGGCTGATAGAATCCTATCAGCCAATCGGAATTCGAGCGACGCCATCTTGGATGACGTCATTTAAAGGAACCGTCATTCGTCGTTCAGTCGTCGGCCAGGATGAATGTTCCGCGTCGGAGGTCTTCAGGATGCTGCCGCTCCGCTCCGGATGGATGACGATAGAAGATGCCTCTTGGATGAAGACTTCAATCGGATGGAAGACCTCTTCTGCCCCGCTTGGATGAAGACTTCTACCGGATGGAGGACCTCTTCTTGCTCCGCTTGGATGAAGAATTTGGCTCGGCTGGGTGAAGACGACTCAAGGTAGGGAGATCTTCAGGGGCTTAGTGTTAGGTTTATTTAAGGGGGGTTTGGGTTAGATTAGGGGTATGTGGGTGGTGGGTTGTAATGTTGGGGGGGGGGGTATTGTATTTTTTTTTTTTTTTACAGGCAAAAGAGCTGAACTTCTTGGCGCATGCCCCGCAAAGGGCCCTGTTCAGGGCTGGTAAGGTAAAACAGCTTTGAACTTTAGTAATTTAGAATAGGGTAGGGCATTTTTTTTATTTTGGGGGGCTTTGTTATTTTATTAGGGGGATTAGAGTAGGTGTAATTAGTTTAAAATTGTTGTAATATATTTCTAATGTTTGTAAATATTTTTTTATTTTTTGTAACTTAGTTCTTTTTTATTTTTTGTACTTTAGTTAGTTTATTTCATTGTATTTATTTGTAGGAATTGTATTTAATTTATTTATTGATAGTGTAGTGTTAGGTTTAAATGTAGATAATTGTAGGTATTTTATTTAATTAATTTATTGATAGTATAGTGTTAGGTTTAATTGTAACTTAGGTTAGGATATATTTTACAGGTACATTTTTAATTATTTTAACTATTTTAGCTATTAAATAGTTCTTAACTATTTAATAGCTATTGTACCTGGTTAAAATAATTACAAAGTTACCTGTAAAATAAATATTAATCCTAAAATAGCTATAATATAATTATAATTTATATTGTAGCTATATTAGGATTTATTTTACAGGTAAGTATTTATCTTTAAATAGGCATAATTTATTTAATAAGAGTTAATTAATTTTGTTAGATTAAAATTATATTTAATTTAGGGGGGTGTTAGTGTTAGGGTTAGACTTAGCTTTAGGGGTTAATACATTTATTAGAATAGCGGTGAGCTCCAGTCAGCAGATTAGGGGTTAATAATTGAAGTTAGGTGTCGGCGATGTTAGGGAGGGCAGATTAGGGGTTAATACTATTTATTATAGGGTTAGTGAGGCGGATTAGGGGTTAATAACTTTATTATAGTAGCGCTCAGGTCCGGTCAGCAGATTAGGGGTTAATAAGTGTAGGCAGGTGGAGGCGACGTTGTGGGGGGCAGATTAGGGGTTAATAAATATAATATAGGGGTCGGCGGTGTTAGGGGTAGCAGATTAGGGGTACATAGAGATAATGTAAGTAGCGGCGGTTTACGGAGCGGCAGATTAGGGGTTAAAAATAATATACAGGGGTCAGCGATAGCGGGGGCGGCAGAATAGGGGTTAATAAGTGTAAGGTTAGGGGTGTTTAGACTCGGGGTTCATGTTAGGGTGTTAGGTGCAGACGTAGGAAGTGTTTCCCCATAGGAAACAATGGGGCTGCGTTAGGAGCTGAACGCGGCTTTTTTGCAGGTGTTAGTTTTTTTTTCAGCTCAAACAGCCCCATTGTTTCCTATGGGGGAATCGTGCACGAGCACGTTTTTGAGGCTGGCTGCGTCCGTAAGCAACTCTGGTATCGAGAGTTGCAGTGGCGTTAAATATGCTCTACGCTCCTTTTTTTGAGCCTAACGCAGCCATTCTGTGGACTCTCAATACCAGAGTTATTTTAAAGGTGCGGCCAGAAAAAAGCCAGCGTTAGATACGCGGGTCGTTACCGACAAAACTCTAAATCTAGCCGTATGTATTTTATTGTACAAATATAATGTAATCATTTAAAAATGTATTTTGCTAAATAAACACAATGGAAAATGGAAAACTTCTATATGAAACCAAAGTTGCAGAGTTACAATAGTTTAGTCACTAATAGTCATGCTTTCATATAAATAAATATTTACTGTACAAAGACAGTCTTGACAGCATTTTGGTTCAAATTATATTTTCTAACACCTTTATGAGCCCGGTAAGGGGTGTTTATACCCTTTTAACCTCTTGAGTGCTAACGACGGCTCTGAGCCGTCTCAAATTATCTCTCTCAGGTACTACCACCTTGAGGGAGATCTGGAGGCTTCCACCCGCTTCTACCCCCGCGATCGAGCCTGTGTAGGGACAGGCATCGCCGGGGTTTCACGTTTTGCGTGGTGACGTCACGCGCAACTTTATTTAAAAAGGACAATGCAAAGTATAGGGAAAGGGGGCATGCTGCTTGGAAGCCTGTGGGGCATATGTATCAAGGTCTGGCGGACCTGATCCGACACTGCGGATCAGGTCCGCCAGACCTTGCTGAATACGGCAAGCAATACGCTCGCCATATTCAGCATTGCACCATCAGCTCACAAGAGCTGCTGGTGCAACGCCGCCCCCTGCAGACTCGCATCAATAGGCCGCCAGCAGGGGGTGTCAATCAACCGATAGTACTCGATCGGGTTGTATTGTGGCGATGTCTGTCCGCCTGCTCAGAGCAAGTGGACAGGTTATGGAGCAGCGGTCTTTGTGACCGCTGCTTCATAACTGCTGTTTCTGGCGAGCCTGCAGGCTCGCCAGAAACACGGGGCATCAAGCTCCATTCGGAGCTTGATACATATGCCCCTGTATCTCAGGCATCTAAGCAGCAACAGACCCCCAAAACCCACCGTTGGAAAGGTAATCGCCTATCCTTCCCAACGATATAGGTCTTGGGGATCTGTAAAAAAAAAAAAGTTAAAAAATGTTTTATATAAAAACATTAAAAAATAAAAAATTCAGCTTAGCACCCAGGTGGGAAAGTGCTTAGCACTAAAAGGGTTAAACAGTTTATTGACATCATTAGGAGTAGTCAGCAAATAAAAACAATTTTATAACCTTGAGCTAAAACATGGCAAGCAGCAAATTGGCATTAAGGAGTGGTCATATGAGAAAAACTATTTTATAACCTTGAGTTCATTTCAAATTAGCATAACATTTTTTACTTGTTTTTGTATTAATTTTATTTGGAACTATACAGAGATAGATTACAAATGGAGCAATATTTATCGCTCCCGCTCGTGCGCTAACTCTGCTAGAAGTAAGTTTTTACCCGCGTTGGGTAGCCCTCGTAATACAAGTTGAAAGTAAAATGTTTTTTATTGCACACTAACCGATGCGCGCAATAAGCTGAAGTTACAAAATCTTGACCGTGTTAACATATTCCCCCATAGAAGTCAATAGAGCAAATAAAGTGGAAAAAAGAAAACACCGTACTTGTGCACAAACCCAATCGCATATTCTCAAGTGCGCTAACCCGACATGAAAATATGAATATTTCACATTCCAATGTTCTTCACATAGCAGAATAGGTTCTATGTATTCATAAATACATATTCTATAAATATCTAATGGTATTTTGGTACACTTTATATCTATACCTATTTATATAGATGATTATATAAAGTTATGTATATATATATATATATATATATATATATATATATATATATATATACTTATGAATATCTATTTAAAATGCTTACAATATATTCCCCTCTGTGCAGAATATTGGAATGTGAAATATTTACAGAAAATACACAGCATAACACAATTAATTATTATATTGCATAAATATCTTTTTACATGTTTGTTTTTATCTACTTTACTGCAAAGGGCTCCAATGTTCTAATATATATGTCTATATATGTATACATATTTATTTGTGTGTTTATATGTGTATATATATATATATGTCTGTAAATAGATATATACACATATAAATACATCTGTACACACACACACACACACACACACACATATATATATATATATATATATATATATATATATATATACATACATACACATATTTAGACATGTATTTGTATGTATCTCCATGTTAAAGCCCGTTGCCTGCCTTTTTTTTCCTAACATCTAAGACCTTATATCTTTGAGCCTTTATAACTTTTTTGAGCAATTTTATTTTAGTTAATTTTTATTAGATGGTGTTATTGTGAGTGTAACTGTACTTTTCAATGTGTTTTGTGACACTTCTTTGTTTTGCAAAACAATTAACCAGAGCTCTGAGGTTACGCTCTCCCGATGCGCGTTAAATTGAACTGCACTCAAGCGATCGTGTTTACTTTCAACTTGTAATACTAGCACTACATACGACACGAAGAATCAGCCGTGATAAACCCGATATTGCTTGTGTGTAACTGATGGTGCGCCACTCATACTCTTGCTCAAAATGTATTAATGTATAATATAATAAAACATCACATTGAAATACATGTTTGTAATAATTGAGAAATTCTGTAAAATATTTGTTCTCTTTCATTTAGAATAACTACCATTATTGATAAACTACCTAATAGCTAAATTATATAGCATTATAAACATGAATAAATGGTGTTCCTTTAACAAAAGTAAAAAAGTACATGGAATTCTAAGATCATGATAAGTTAGTTTATTTATAATACCTCACATAAAGGACATACAATTCACTATATGTTGGGACCGTACTGTAATATTAATAAATATACCAAATACATTTTAATGTTAATATATGAGTTTAAAAAGCACTATTTTCACTCCCTCAGGTGCTGATCTCGGAGCCTGTTTTGCTATTTCATCTAGGTAAAAAGGTGTGTGTGAACTGAGATTAGGCTAAACCAGAAATGCCAATCCTCCTAATTGCACTTCTCACAACTAGTGCAATTAAATCAAGGAGTCCAATTGTTTGCAAAGGTTGGAGAGATTCCAATCAGAGACATCAAGGGGGCACACAGGAGAGAAATAATCCAAATAGTATTAGAAATACTGCTATATATGAAAATGGGATAAAAAACAACGCGAAGAACAGGGAATAAAAACAGGTAGAAGTGATAGAAGACCAAGAGAGGATTATAGGGAATATGACTATTCGGGTAGGAACAGACTTAGAGACTGTGACAGACCCTTCTGTCAGGACTGAAAGAGTTAACTGTGTTTAGCTTTAAGAATCTAATTTCTAAAGACAGGTTTTCTGGCCTCAGCTATTGTGTGCTATAATTACATTTAAGTAATAAACAGGCCATTGTTTAATCACCCTCAGAGAACAGACGCTAGGTGATAAGACAAGCCAAATGTGTTTAAGTTGTTATCTGCCTAAGTAAAGTATTTAAGTAATATAATTCTATTGTATCATGTCAAGGGCGCTTCTCCCTTTTATCTAATGTACAACATTCTTTCAACCCCCATCTGAGGGGGGGGTCAAAAACCTGTATAAATCTGTGTGCTGCCTTCAAATAAAGATGTCATTCTGTTTTAAACCTGAAAACTGGCTTGGTTGTGAATTGCTGATTCCCTATGCAGGACATTGTTCATTTGGTATTACCCTTGGTACACAGTTGGTACCGTAACATTGGTGGCAAGCGACGGGAGAATCCTTATCGCCCAGAAGAGCAACTACACAAGCCAGTAACCTCAGGAAGAGGGGGATTATTACAATACTGACTAAGATGGAAAGAGTACCAGGGACAGAAGGAACCAATGGGCCCAGCATATCAGACAGAACCCCTGAAGAAGCAAGCTTTGATCGGGCGGTTAAAATAAGACTGGCATATTATGGCCCCAACCCATCTGCCGAAATTATCAACCGGGTCATAGCAGCTGTGGAGGCCAACCTACTTCGCCAAAGCGGCGCTGCAGCAGCCCAAGTCACAGCAACCCCAGTGGAAAAGGGAAAAGTAAATTTTGCAGCTTTTAAAAACTTCCTGGAAACAGAAGGAGAGATTGATGGGTACCTTGCAGATTTTGAGAGGCAATGTGCACTACACAAGGTACCCGCAGAGGACTGGGTCACGATATTATCTGGAAAATTATCCGGCCGGGCCAGTGAGGCTTTTCGGGCCATTCCAGATGAGGAAGTCGGGGATTATAATACTGTAAAAGAGGCTCTGCTCTAAAGGTATGCGGTTACACCGGAGGCATACCGGAGGCGGTTCAGAGACACTGTTAAATTGGCTGGTGATTCCTACCTTGAGTGGGCATGTAAGGTGCACTGCACAGCAGCTCACTGGATAGCGGGGTGCCAAGCCGTATCTGGGGAAGAGGTGCTGCAGCTATTCCTGTTGGAACATTGCTTCGACAAGTTAACCGCAGGAGTTCGAGAGTGGGTTCGGGACCGTAAACCCTCCACCCTGCATGAAGCGGCTCGCTTGGCAGATGAGTATACGGATGCCCGCAAACTGGACACTGCTACCACTAAGCCCCCTGCCAGAGTGGAGTACAGACCCCCAGTCACCCCAGCACCTGCCAGTTACCAACCCCCAGCACACCGCTATACCACACGGTCTCGGGCCACGAACTACCCTCAGAGAGCCTGGTTCAATTCGCGGGGCTACTCACAACCTATTCGGTGCTTTGGATGTAAGCAACTAGGGCACAAAAGACCAGAGTGTCCCCTAAACGCAGCGAACCAAGCACAGTCCTGGAGAAGACCCGCTAGCGGAATCCCACGTAATCCTCAGCCTGCGGCCCGCTATGTAGAGGCGCAAGAATGCTGGGGCATCCTACATGAGGCAGACCTTGTGCAAGCTGCCCACTGGAATAACCGGCAACTGGTTAAAGTGAATGGGAAGGAGGTCAGTGGTCTACGGGATACTGGTGCTACCATGACCTTGCTTCGAAAGAACTTGGTGTCTGAGAAACAGCACACAGGAGACACTGTGGCTGTGAGGGTAGCAGGGGGCACTGTGTTCCGCCTACCTGTTGCCAGGGTATATTTGGATTGGGGAGGGGGCGCTAGACCTGTGAATGTGGGGGTCATGAAGGATTTACCAGCTGATGTTCTCCTTGGAAATACCTTGGTCCCCCTTGTTTCTGCCTATGCTCCCATGGGTCCCGCTGATGTTAACCCTGTGTCTACCCGTGCTCAGATCCGTGCAGCAGAGACTGACCCCCCTGCTGCTAAGCCCCAGGACGCTGAGCTCAGTAAATCTCTATCCGCTATTGATATGTGGGAGTCACGTTACAATGCGCTGATGAAGGAGAAGAGTCACGTAGAGGATAAAATGGTCACGTTAAATAATCATGTAACAGTGCTAGCGGGAGAGAATAGGAGTGCAGAGGAAAAAGCACGTTTAGAACAGGAATCTCTGCTAGACAAGCTGCACCGACAGACTGCAGAAAACACCAGCTTGAGAGTGGAACATGAAACATTCAAGACAAACTTAGCGACACTGAAGGAGAAGCTGACGCTGGCTCATAGGGAGGTGCAGCAACTCAAGGGCACCCTATGTCAGTATGAAGGGATTGTGGATACCTATAAAGAGCAGGTACAAAAAACTCGTAAGGAAGCTGATGATATTTTGAAGGACTGTTTAGCCCTAGTCGGGGCACTGAAGAGGTTGAACCCTTATTTATACAGACAGGGATTCTCTCTCATAACGGGAATACAGATGGATTGTCCCAGCAAACTGACATGCCTACCACCTCCTAGTCCGGTCATCCCCAGGTTGACCCGCAAAAGGGTCAAGCCGGGTCTGCCGGAGTGTTCCACAAGGGGGGAGCTATGTGACAGACCCTTCTGTCAGGACTGAAAGAGTTAACTGTGTTTAGCTTTAAGAATCTAATTTCTAAAGACAGGTTTTCTGGCCTCAGCTATTGTGTGCTATAATTACATTTAAGTAATAAACAGGCCATTGTTTAATCACCCTCAGAGAACAGACGCTAGGTGATAAGACAAGCCAAATGTGTTTAAGTTGTTATCTGCCTAAGTAAAGTATTTAAGTAATATAATTCTATTGTATCATGTCAAGGGCGCTTCTCCCTTTTATCTAATGTACAACATTCTTTCAACCCCCATCTGAGGGGGGGTCAAAAACCTGTATAAATCTGTGTGCTGCCTTCAAATAAAGATGTCATTCTGTTTTAAACCTGAAAACTGGCTTGGTTGTGAATTGCTGATTCCCTATGCAGGACATTGTTCATTTGGTATTACCCTTGGTACACAGTTGGTACCGTAACAGAGACTATGATGTATTAAGAACAAATGAACATTCCACCCCTAGAGCCAGTACATCGGCTAATTTTTTAGAAGTAGGCCAGGACAGAAACCACGACCCACAGAAGGGAAAAAGAAGAAGAGAGGGGGAAGAAATAGAGAATTAGAGAACAGTATTGCAAATAAAGATCAAAGTCTAGCAAATATTGAAACGAAGAATAGTGGAATTTTCAACCTCAGTAGTGTAGAACTTACAAAGACACAAGAGGGTGTACTAAAAAAAGGGCTATCTTTCGCTCCCACCTCTAAAATGAATAAATTTGAACATTATATAAACATTAATCAGTTTGTAAGGAGATTAACCTTAAAAAGTACTTTTTGAAAAACCCTATTGTAGAGAATAAACCTGCAGAGACAAATAAAGAATATATTCATACTAGTTTTAGATCTAAGTCTAATTTTTTCCCAACACAGGAGAAAGGGAACTTTATAGAATCTTTTGACAAATTGGTAAAACAAGATCTGGAGGAAATTGAGACCAAACAAACTAGATATGTAAAGTGGAATTTAAGTTTAAAAGAAAAAACAATATTAAGAGAATTACAAGAGACGATATAGTGATTAAACAGGCAGACAAAGGGGGTGGAGTGGTCATTATGAACAGTACTAATTATACCACTGAGGCCTATAGATTACTTAATGATACATAGACATATAAGAAACTATTAAGTGACCGGGAGATAATATTAATAGTAAATTAAAGGTAATGCTGGATGAAGCGAAATCAACAAACTTGCTAACAGAACCAGAAGACAATTTTTTGTTGACAGAAAATTTTAGAACCCCCATTTTTTATTTCTTACCAAAGATTCACAAAAAGAACATCCTGGACGCCCTATAATATCAGGCATAGATTCAATCACATCTAATCTGTCCCAGTACATCGACTATTTTTTACAGAACTACGTTAAGGAACTCCCCTCCTATATATCTGACTCCGCACATTTTCTTAGAATATTGAGAGACATCCATTGGGAAGAGAATTTCGTGCTGGTCACCTGCGATTTTAGCTCCTTATATACAAAAATAGAACATAGTTTGGGAGTACAAGCCATTGACCATTTTTTCAAACATGATCCAGAGATGACAAACACACAGAGTGAATTTTTATTAGAATGTATTAAATTTATTCTGGACAATAATTATTTTAAATTTGAAAATGGATATTTCCTCCAGATCAAGGGTACGGATATGGGCACAAGGTTCACACCCAGTTATGCCAACTTGTTCATGGGGGTCTTTGAAAACGAGGTCATAGACCGATCCCCATGGGGTGTGAACCTTGTGCTCTATAAACGTTACATTGACGATTTGTTCTTCATATGGAGAGGGGACATAGAATTATTAGACCAGTTTATTGAGGATCTCAATTCCAACAGATTTGGCTTACAATTTACTTACGAAAGTAGCAATTTGAAAATTAATTATCTAGATATTGAAATACAAATAAAAATTAATGAAGTAAAAACAAAGACCTTTTTTAAAAAGGTCGATTTTAATAATTATATAGATTCACATATTTGTCATCACACCAAATGGAAAAAGAACATCCCAAAGGGTCAATTATTACGTGTAAGGAGGAATTGTACTGACCTAACAGATTATGAGGAACAGTCTAATTTGGTCAAAAGGGATATGATACCAAGAAGATCATAGAAATAGCAAATGAAGTAAAAAATATTGATAGAGAGGGCCTACTACAGAAAAAAGCAAAACCACCAAAAGAAGAATTTAGAGGAATGTTGGACATACCATTAATTACAACTTATTCGGTTCATCACAAAGAATTCCAAAAAATCGTGAAGAGACATTGGCATCTTTTATTAAAAGGCCCGTTAAGAGGACATAATATAGGAAGAAACCCCAAATTTATTTATAGAAAGGCAAAGAATCTAAAATCAATATTAGCCCCTAGCAAATTTAAAAGTGTGAACAAGATGTGTAATAAAGGTTATAGAACCCTAAAAGGGGAAAGAATAGAGGGTTTTTTTCCATGCCACAAGTGTAAGTCCTGTAAACATAGCACAAAATTAAAACAGATCAAATCCGACAAGGATGGGAGGCTTATTAAAATATCGGACATTATAAGATGTACCGATATTAATATTATATACATGTTACAGTGTGATTGTAAACTAAGATATTTTGGACAAACAGGGCGGAAATTAAAGGACCGTATATGTGAGCATATTCTGGCTATAGAACATCTAAGAGAAGACACTATTTTATACAGACATTTTAAAGAGGTACATAAAGGCAAGAAAGAGGCTCTAAAATTCTGGGGGGTGAAAAAAGTAATGCAGGATGGGAGAAGAGGTAATATTGAAAAGAAACTACTTAAACATGAAGCAGAGTTCATCTTCAATTTTGGAACACTTCATCCTAAGGGATTGAATAGTGAAATGGACCTAAACTCCTTCATATGAATTGAGCGCGACACTAGGATCATTAGAAATTCATTCCTTTCTAGACCTAAAACTATTGATTTACAAACTGTAAGATTAATTAGTGGTCATGATGAGCATATATATATATCTATATATTTCTTTAATAATTTTATGAATAAATATTATTTGATTGTCCGTAAGTTTTGCAGTCAAGGCCAATATTTGTATAATCCAAAAATATATAAAAATATAATTAGTGCGCCAACGGTCTAGATGTTGCTAACACTATAAATGTGATTATAAAGTGTATATAGAAAAGACAATCAAAATAGTGATGGTTGCAAAAATAACTAAATAAAATTAAATAAAGTGATTCCTAGGTCAAAACTCAAATAACATTGAATGCTAGTGAATTAATGTGATCTTATCAATATACTCCTTATCATAAAAGGGGTACCAACATTAAAATGCAAAGCAATGGTCATTAATAGACACAATGATATAGTGTTATCGTCCCAAAAAACAAAGTTCTTATGATTATAAATGTGGTGGGTGTATTCTCCAAATCACAGGAGGCAAGCACTTCTTCAAACGATCCCTGTTGGTGGCCCAGGGGTAGATACTAGACAGAAAAGGAGATAAAAGAAGGCGCCAACATAGTGCGATTACCAATGAGATGGGACACGCAGTGCAAGTAAAATCATATACTCACAGGATAACAGACACTTGAAAAGTGTCACAAGTGCATCCTGGACCCTCAGAGTCGTCCAGCTAACTCCCACTCCACTGTGGTAGTAAGAAACCGCTCGTCACTGCCAATCGAGGTAGCTACGCTGGTGGTCTCAGCTACGCTGGTGGTCTTGGCTGCAGTCAGTGTTACAAAGGGACTGACTAAAGATCCACTCGATCCAGGATGTAACAGTTCTAATCCGTATTCTCCAAAGAGGAGTTAGACAGCAAGGCAAATTTGAAATTAGTAATAAGATGGCAAATCAAATTTTACCAATGGTAGAAAAGAAAGTTCGTGGCTACAATCTTAAAATGAATAAGACTTTAATGGCACAACGTTTCTCGGTCTGTACGTGACCGTTTCCTCAGGTGCATAAGTGTATAATACAACACATAAAAACCACGAACTTATAACAATCAGTACGGCGTCCTCAAATGCACACCGCGCATGTATGTAGGTGTGTCTAGATACTGGGAGTTACAATTGCGACAACTAACCAATAAGGTGCTTGAACTGATACACACCTTAATGGTTGCGTAAGTCGTGTATTATTCACCACTGCGGTACTGGTAGTAAACCGCACCATTTTATTTGAAAACAATAATATAGTAATATGTAATATAATCATTAGCCGCGATAGGCTTATAATCGCTAGAATTATGATATGTAATGGAAAAAAATTATTAAAAAGCAAATAACTACCAGATCGGGCACACCTACTAACACTGCACACATTGATTCTGTTATGAGCCTATATATAGCCGATAGCTAATAAAATGCTATATTAACATATATACATGAATCAAGTGTTAAAATATCACACAAAATCTTAAAATATAAAATATAAAATCCCCAATCATGGGTATATCTAAATCCTCACATAAAAATATATATTTATACATATTGCTAAAAATCGCCATAGAATTACTATTAACAGAGGATACAATGTCCTAAAAATAAATAAAAACAAATTACTCCTCTAGGAGGGATACAGATAGATCCAACATACTAATATATAAAAAATCCTGTACCGGAGCGTCTCTGTAAAGGACTCAATTTTTAGATGCTAAAATCTGTGTATGGCTATTCCAGAAATGTATACATAACCAAATAGTGTGTGCTACATATCCACTGCAATGTGTCAGTAGATAAAACTAAACTAATATACATAACCAAATAGTGTGTGCTACATATCCACTGCAACACATACTTTTGAAAGAGATACATTAAGCACTGATATTGGAGCTAGTAAAACATATCTGTCAATTAACCCTTATGAATTAGTTTAGTTTTATCTACTGACACATTGCAGTGGATATGTAGCACACACTATTTGGTTATGTATACATTTCTGGAATAGCCATACACAGATTTTAGCATCTAAAAATTGAGTCCTTTACAGAGACGCTCCGGTACAGGATTTTTTATATATTAGTATGTTGGATCTATCTGTATCCCTCCTAGAGGAGTAATTTGTTTTTATTTATTTTTAGGACATTGTATCCTCTGTTAATAGTAATTCTATGGCGATTTTTAGCAATATGTATAAATATATATTTTTATGTGAGGATTTAGATATACCCATGATTGGGGATTTTATATTTTATATTTTAAGATTTTGTGTGATATTTTAACACTTGATTCATGTATATATGTTAATATAGCATTTTATTAGCTATCGGCTATATATAGGCTCATAACAGAATCAATGTGTGCAGTGTTAGTAGGTGTGCCCGATCTGGTAGTTATTTGCTTTTTAATAATTTTTTCCATTACATATCATAATTCTAGCGATTATAAGCCTATCGCGGCTAATGATTATATTACATATTACTATATTATTGTTTTCAAATAAAATGGTGCGGTTTACTACCAGTACCGCTGTGGTGAATAATACACTACTTACGCAACCATTAAGGTGTGTATCAGTTCAAGCACCTTATTGGTTAGTTGTCGCAATTGTAACTCCCAGTATCTAGACACACCTACATACATGCGCGGTGTGCATTTGAGGACGCCGTACTGATTGTTATAAGTTCGTGGTTTTTATGTGTTGTATTATACACTTATGCACCTGAGGAAACGGTCACGTACAGACCGAGAAACGTTGTGCCATTAAAGTCTTATTCATTTTAAGATTGTAGCCACGAACTTTCTTTTCTACCATTGGTAAAATTTGATTTGCCATCTTATTACTAATTTCAAATTTGCCTTGCTGTCTAACTCCTCTTTGGAGAATACGGATTAGAACTGTTACATCCTGGATCGAGTGGATCTTTAGTCAGTCCCTTTGTAACACTGACTGCAGCCAAGACCACCAGCGTAGCTGAGACCACCAGCGTAGCTACCTCGATTGGCAGTGACGAGCGGTTTCTTACTACCACAGTGGAGTGGGAGTTAGCTGGACGACTCTGAGGGTCCAGGATGCACTTGTGACACTTTTCAAGTGTCTGTTATCCTGTGAGTATATGATTTTACTTGCACTGCGTGTCCCATCTCATTGGTAATCGCACTATGTTGGCGCCTTCTTTTATCAATATTTGTATAAAGCTTGTGCATTTGCCTGATTCACTAACCACTTATTATAAAGATCTATATAAGGAACATTGTTAGAGCACTGATAACCAGTGTATCCTGTTTATCCAAAAGGGGAGATTTTTTAAGTCTCTATCATTCTTTAACCCACTCAAAGAAACCTATAACAAAAGCCCTGAATAGATAATAAGTAGCTTAGAGTTTCTTTCTATGTAAAGCATTAATTCAAAAATTAAATAAAATAAATTAAGTAAATTTGACTCTGGAAACTTGAAGAGTATGGTAGCACAATGGGTAAAGAGCCAGGTCTACAAAACGTAAGGTTGTGAGTTTGATTCCAGCAATAGCTGAAATTTTAATGGGGAAAAGGATTAAATCATAAACAAATTAAGTGAATTCCACTATGGAAACCTGAAGACCATTGTAGTACATTGGTTAAGGAACTAAGTCTACAATACGAGAGGCTATGAGATCGAATCCAACCATAGCTGAATTTTTAGTTATTAATTTATGTTTATCGTTTTTTACTATTTTTTCTAGTTAAGGAAAAGTTCTTTTAATAAGAGCTCTTATCAGGAACCACTATCCATAATAATAATTTTTTCTTGAATTGATGTATGCTTATTTCTGTGGGGATATACAAGATTTAGTAATAACGCAATGAAAAGTTAATTATTGAATTTATATAGGTCTTAACAATTCCATTTGTTTACAAAGACAATGTGTAACAGATTGATCATTAAGGATGTATTATTATGGCAGTATATGAAAAGGCACAAACAAATACACACTGAGAAAAAAGATATAGAGAAGGAGGAAAATTAAACAGACTACAAGATGACGAAAGGGTTAACAAAAAATCCCATAAATAAGTGATCCCAGCTGGAAGAAGGCATCTTGACAAAGGCTCCCTGGAGAGCTGAAACGTGTTGACCAGACCTGATCCGGCTTGTTTGAGAGACACAGACACCTTTGCTCCCAGGACCGCCATGCCAGATTAAAGTGAATACATTGAAACTCTGGGTAGATGGTAGGAGCACAAACCAACAGAGGAATAAGAGTGTGCACGCTTAAAAGAACCAAAGGAGTTCCCTTCAAGACGACCACTAAACAACGCAATCTACACCCGGTGGGATCCAGGTAAGTGGATTGACAAGAGACCGCCCCAATTACCGGAACCCCGGGTAAGTGCAACCAGGAAACAAACTTTGCATTTGTGAATTGAAATATTCCAAACACATCAAAAGCAGCAAACACCTAGAATTCAAGAAATACGGCTCACCATCTGTTACGAACTTCCTTTAGTACACCCATGAATGTGAAAGTTTTATTTTGAACAAGTTGTACAGAAAGTCTGTAACCCCCTGTGGATTGATAGCACGTCCTATTAATCGTTCTATCAGGATAAGGTTAATACAGTGTGTGTTACTGCCTAGTCATATAATTTTGCAATATGCTCATGAGCAAGTGATATTAATTGTGCCAGATTCTTGATGCAAACTTAACTGCTATAGGAGTTGTTTTTTAAATCTTATGCCTTATACAAACCATTGTCACAGAGATTTTTGAGCCTTATAAGTTTTAAAGAATCATCCAGATAGACTGACACCGGTGTCTTATTTTTATAGGAGAAACTGTTTTAACCTGTACTGATTTTTATAGGAATAACTGTTTTAATTCATATTGATTGAGTATATTTTTTCAGCTACTTATTGTATATACATGCATTAATAATATATACGTTTTATAGAGATTATATCCCTCCAGTAATTTGCACATTTTTTCTATTTCTGTATATTTCTATATTGGAGATTAAATTCTAACCCACATCGATTACATAGAGTATGTACCAAGATATTTATTGGTAACCAGATAGCCCTTGGCGCCACCTCCAACCTTTGCAAACAATTGCTATTTCATCTACTTTTGTACTTGAGATTGATTGTCAGTAAAACAAATATACAGTTCATACAAACAAAGCAACCCCTTTCTAGGCTCCAAATTTGAAACCAGGTTCATAAACACTATTAATATTGCCAAGTGTGTTAAAATACTACGCAAAAGTCCCTAAATGAGTGCAATCTGCAGGATTCTGTAAGCACCCTTACCTTCAGCGATTCAACAAAAGGCTGTAGCACCTCAATATATCCAAAAACCTTTTCTCCTTTATTGGAACAGCATATAAACAATAATGTTTCAGTCTATTTGATCTTAATCATTTTGTATCATCAACATGATTAAGGTCGGATAGACCGAAACGTTGTTGTAGATATGCTGTTCCAATAAAGGAGAAAAAGGTTTTGGATATATTGAGGTGCTGCTGCCTTTTGTTAAATTGAAATAGTATGCAGGCAGGGACGACTCTATAATGGGACCAGATGGGACAGAGGCAGGATTTGACAGCGTCTTATACTGTTTTTTTCTCTCATACGGGGCTCATCAGATCCATATCATTATGATGTCATAGGACATTTTAATCTGATGAATTTTAATCTTTGAGACTGCTATCTATGGGGCTTACATTGCAGTGGAAGGAGAGATGGGGTCTCATTTAATTATTGCACCCAAACAACGTCTGCATGCAAGGGTTGTGCATTATGGTTTAGGACTGTAGCTGTATGGGATCGCTATTAAAATTAAGCCTTCTTTAGAGGTTGGGATCCATGTAAAGAAGCAGAATGCTTTGGGAATCATGAAAGAGGACCTGTTGCTTCTGTAAAAAAGAGACTGAAGAATGATGAGTCTTCAATTGAATTAAATAGGAATCACTATTAGCATGGAACAGTCACATTTTGTGCATCTCAAGAGTGATGGCTAAACTACTGCTAGCAGCTTGATTGCTATCAGTTGCAGGTTGCATAATCTGGATCCTTAATCTCTCAGATGTATGTGGAGAGGAAGTGGGATCAAAATAGAACTGAATAGGAGTCAGAATAACAGTATTAACCCCAAAACATAATTTACAATATCATGGTTAATTGTTTCCTACACAGCATCGCCCATCATGAGGCTCACTGGATAGAGAACAATTGGCTTCTGATTATGTGGAATAGGTTGGGCAAGGACACACTGATTAAAATCAGAGATATTTTCATTAATGGACACGTCCATGGTACATCACAAACAATTTAAACTAGCAGCACAGATTTCTTTTAAATTAAGGAATCATATATTGTCTTAATGAAATGTATTGCAAAGCCTGATTAGTTTTCATGCATAACATGTTTTATTTAATTCTATTTTATAAGCTTTTTATGTTTAGCTGTGTTGCTTCTTTTTTTAACCTAATGTCCCTTATTTGCTTGCTACCTGTCTCTTCCTTAGATGTAGAATGAAAACATTTAGGGCCTGATGTTCAAAACCACTCCACTCAGGTTAGATGATCTAAAAGGATCCTCCGGCACTGCAAGATCTCTAGTTAAATTTTCAAAAGACAGATTTTCCTATACTTCTCTAAGGGGCGTTCCCTGCTTTTCTGTATGTGAAGGAGAGATAAGTCCAAGGCAATATAGCACTGCATGGCATGAGCGTTTTGCTGCATTTACACACTGTACTTTGTATTTTATATCACTTTACATTTCAGATGAACTTTTATTAAATTTAAAGGGACAGTCTAGCATAAATTAAACTTTCATTATTCAGATAGGACTTGTAATTTGAATCAACTTGCCAATTTACTTTTATCATCAAATTTGCTTTTTTCACTTGGTATTCTTAGTTTAAACTAAACATAGGTAGGCTCATATGCTAATTTCTAAGCCTTTGAGGGCTGCCTCTTATCACATGCTTTTTAAATCTCTTTTCAACACAAAGAGACAGAAAGTACACGTGGGCCATATAGATCAGTGTTTTTCAACCAGTGTGCCGTGACACACTAGTGTGCCGTGAGAGATCCTCAGGTGTGCCGCGGCAGACTGACAACAGTGCGGGGGTGTCCCTCTTTCAAATTTTGAAATATTGGGAGGTATGTGACAGGCTCATCAGGCATCATTTACAACCATGACATTGACATTCATTCACAGACAATCATTATGATTGTTTGTGAATGAATGTCAATATGTCATGTATAGTTTGATGGGATGGTGGTGTGCCACAGGATTTTTTAATGTAAAAAAGTGTGCCACAGCAAAAAAAGGTTGCAAATAACTGATATAGATAACACTGTGTTCAGGCACAGGGGGTTATTTAAGATTTAGCACAAAACAATGCTAAATTTAAGACAATAGATAATAAACAGTCACAGTCATGTGATCAGGGGGCTGGAAGAAGGTTCTTAGATACAAGGTAATCACAGAGGTAAAAAGTATATTAATATAACTGTGTTGGTTATGCAACACTGGGGAATGGGTAATAAAGGGATTATCTATCTTTTAAAACAATAACAATTCTATGGTAAACTGTCCCTTTAAACATTGCACTTTCTATTTTGCATTTAATTTTGTGTTCAGCCGTTTATTATTTATGTGTTACATTTCTTATATTTAAATTAAAACTGAAAAACCATCAGCTTCAGGTTTCCCAGAGAGCTTTACATTCCAGTGAGCTAGATAATCAAGCATTCTCTAGTTTGGAAAGAAATTATAGTGCAGACTTCACAGGGGCAGAACTCACAAAATCTTTTAAGAAAAAAGAAAGAAGCCCAGAGACATGAGAGCTGCCTTCGATAGAAATTAGTGATGCTCTTTGGGATAGAAAATTTCACATAGGAGAGAAAAGGCAACTGGAGAACCCCTGGGGCTAATATAAAGGTTCAGTTTTCATCAATTACAACTTAAACTATAATGTCTTCACTACAATGTAACTTGCTTTTGTCTATATTTTAGTATATATTACTTTTCTGTTAGTTAAAATAAGTGCAACACACTGTTCTTCTCAACTTTTTCCTTAGATGTGTATAGCGGGGGCATAGCAATTCTAATCCAGCTTCAGCAATTGCAGCCCTAGTAACAAAGGAATTGTTCATGGGAACATTGTCTTAGTAGAACAACATTTTTGGACTCAATTTACCATTTTCCTTCTCTTTAATTGCGTTGTGCAATTTTCCAATCAAGTTGCTGTTTTTGTCACCTGATATGGTCTCTCCACGTTGCAAGGCAATTATCATAATTACCTTTGCAGTCCAAAAAACAGAGGAAAACCATGGTCCTTACACTCTCTGAATTGCTCTTTTGTATCAGGTTCAAAGGGATACATCTACAACCCATTCAGATTGACAAAGCATCTATAGAAATCATCACAGTATTCTTTTGAATTCTGGTCAGAACTCACCATCTGCTGTTTCTTCTGGTCTGTAGTCAACATTTGGGGTACTCATTATGCTGATAAGTTTATCATGTGCTAACATCAACTAAAATTGACTTTACTGTGCAATATGACACCCCTGTAAACTCAGCTATATTACATTTTGTCAATCATTGGTCACCCATCACTTTCTCGCTCAATTTCTCTACTGTTAATTCACTGAAAACTGTTCTTTGGTGACAGGAGTGAGTGGCATCTCTACAGGATTCCCTTCACAGTTAAAATTCTTGGCACCATTGTAAGATGGAGCAGAGTCTTCTAATGTATCAACCATATCTTCATGGATGTCTGTTGAAGTTAATTTATTTCACCAATTATTTGATCACTGCATGATGTTCACTTTCCATTTTTTACTAATTTCTCACAGCACTTCCTGATAAATAAGAAAATTTTATTGTTAGAGATTTGGTGTCTGCTTACTCAAACAATTTAGAAAATATACTTTCAATGCAGTAATGTAAACTAGTTTTCGGTAAGACTAATGTAAATGTTTTAAAGCTACAGGTGAAAAGTTCACCTGTAGCTGCAAAACTTACCTTAATGTGCTCTAAGGAGCACGCTAACCCGATCCTCTTCTTGCCAGAGCACGGCCGCTCTAACAGCAAACTTAACACTCTCGGTTCCCAGTACCTGCACTAACTTTAGTGCAGGTCGAGGGAACCAAGTGCACTAAGGCTTCTTTAAGTACGGCTGGGGTTCTGGCAAGAAATTTAGCAGGTTAGCTTTCTCTACAGAGCACGTTAAGGTATTTACCTCTTAAAAAAATTAAAGGAAACTTTTGAATACTGATGATTTTCATTAGTATTTTTTCATTTTCTTTCATTTTCATTGGTGCATTTATTAAGATTTTCGTTTAATTATGAATGCACATCTCTATCAGCAGCTGCTACAAAAGCTAAATTGACTTATTATCTCTAATAACACCCTCACATGTATGGTATATTGATGTATAAAAAAAAAGCTAATTATTGAATACCAGTCTGACAATGAGTTTGTTTTGGACTATATTATAATAAGGGGGTAACAAAATATTTCCCAAAGCATAAAGGGGCCCCAGTTGAAAAATATTTAAGAAGCTCTGCTATAGATAATAGGCTTGGTGAAACATCAGCAGTTACATGTGATGGACTCTTCTTATTCTGTAACCTGTGTTGGCTGGTAAGTGTTAGATGTTTGTAGTATGTTGCCTGCACAAACCTCACTCATTACCTACAGAGCTCTGCAAGTCCTCTGTTACAGAATTCCTTACAGATGCCTTACCAGCTCTTGCTGGCACAGGGAGGTATTCTTATTATCTGTAATAGGGTGACCCCTTGTGGAGTCTTTTGACTGCTGCATCTCCTCTTTCTCATCATTTTCCTGCTAATCTTGCTCTGGTGTTGTATTTTTTAAAAGTGAAACCAGCATTTGTGAATATCTCAGCATTTTGTGAATATCTCAGATTTAGCTAAAGTTTTGTTTTTCTTTCTTTAAATAAACTAAACTAAAACTATACAACTATCTTGTATATGCAAAAAAACAAAAAAAACAAAACATGCAAACTCTTTCCGTGAATTAAAGCATAACTATAGATGATAAATGACAAAAGTGTTTACATAATAATAATCAGTTTTTTTATACTTTTTTATTGTAAATATATATTTTGCCTTTAATTTTCAAATTCATATATTTTGTATGTCTTTAAAATGCATTTAATGCCACACTGTCTTTTAGATAAATATGGATGTAGTAGATCCTGTAGACGTCTGAACTCTGACCCTAATCATTGTTCCTTGCTTAAAGGGACATTGTACAGTCACATTTTCTCCCTAATTAATGTGTTCCCAGATAGATCCTTTAACTTTTTATTTCATTTGAAATAGCTACTTTTGTTAGTCAAAACCACCACCTGTACTAAAAATGTTAAAGGGACATTCCAGCCAAAACTGGAATCCACATGGATGCATTTCAGTTTTGAATAGAAGCATTTATGTAATATACATGTATTAGCAAAAATGATTTTAATATAAGTTATATATGTTTCAAAAGTGTATTGAAGTATGCACCGTGCACCAGCATTTTAAACACAGCCCTTACTCAGAGAGCCTAACGAGCTTGTACCATCTGGTAATGACTCAATGGGGCCGAATTATCAAGCTGGAGCTTCATGCCCCTTATTTCCGGTGAGCCTGAAGGCTCGCTGGAAACAGAAGTTATAAAGCAGTGGTCTAAAGACCACTGCTCCATAACTTGTCCGCCTGCTCTGAGGCAGCGAACAGAAATCGACCCAATCGAATACGATCGGGTTGATTGACACCCCCTGCTAGCGGCCGATTGGCCGCAATTCTGCAGGGGGCGGCATTGCACCAGCAATTCACAAGAACTGCTTGTGCAATGATAAATGCTGACAGCGTATGCGGGAGGGCCTTGGTTTAGGGGTTAATAGGTAGTTTATGGGTGTTAATGTACTTTGTAACACTTTAGTTATGAGTTTTATGCTACAGATTTGTAACGTAAAACTCATAACTTCTGACTTTAGATGGCGGTACGAATCTTGACGGTATAGGCTGTACCACTCACTTTTTGGACTCCCAAGCAAAACTAGTAATACCGGTGCTATGGAAGTCCCATTGAAAAAGGACTGTTTGAAAAGTGCAGTATTTACGTTGCGTTACAGCCAAAAAATACCTGCAATATAGCTGCAAGACTCGTAATAGCAGCTGTAGTGAAAAAGCAGCCTTATGAGGCTTTTTCACTCATAACGCAAAACTCGTAATCTAGCCGTATATTAGTTTGTATCATTGATGTAACTGATGTACTTGTCGTGAACTGTTGCAATACGATAATAGCATCAGCACTTTATCAATATAAATTGCACTTTCATTTGACACAAATTATTGCACTTTCTGCACAACAGTAGCACATTCTGTACAACAGTAGCACTTTATTCTCTACTACCATTTTTGTGCAAGCAAAATTATTACCACCGACTTAGCGGTTGCTATAGGTAATAATTTACAAGAATTTTTCTCTTAGATAACATATAAGTTCCTGTGACTTAGCAGGTGACTGCACTCTCATTATTTATACACTTATTTATACACTCATATTAGGTACATATACACATTAGGTGTATTTTTATACACATTTGTGCTGACATTTCTGAACTGCTATTTCTGAACTATTTATGATGTGTTTTAGGATTTTATGACCGGTCATTAGATTCTATTATTAAATATTTTAAAATATTTTTTACATATTATCTCAACTCAATTTTAACTTACTATTAAATGATATATATCTATTTAGAAAGTTGTGACGTAGCTGTTTAGCGCACGTATACAACCCCTTATTCCAGTAATTTATCACTCTTTCTGTCTTTTGGGAACAGAAAAAAGTAAAGTAAAAGTAGCATTAACTTACTTTTGAGGGACTATAGTTTCCTTGGTATTCTTTATCTTCTCTCGTTTGATGTGACCAATAACAGACAGATATAAATGAGCTGCTGCATTGGTTAATAGTAGATTGAATTCAGGCAAGCAGTTGATAAGAATCAGTTGCATTCAAAGCAGCTGTAAGAATACCCTTTCAAGTGGGCTGATTTTTTTTTCTTTTGCTTACATAGCTTTTCTATATCTGTTCCAATCAACCAATAGAATGTGAGCTCAATCCTATTGGCTGATTGGATCAGCCAATAGGATTGAAGCTCAATCCTATTGGCTGATTGCGTCAGCCAATAGGATTTTTTACCCTTTAATTCCGATTGGCTGATAGAATTCTATCAGCCAATCGGAATTCAAGGGACGCCATCTTGGATGATGTCATTTAAAGGAACCTTCATTCTTCAAGAACCATCAAAAGAAGAGGATGCTCCACGCCGGATGTCTTGAAGATAGAGCCGTTCCGCGTCGAAGGATGAAAATAGAAGATGCCGTCTGGATGAAGACTTCTGCCCGCCTGGAGGACAACTTCTTGCCGCTTGGATGAAGCCTTCTCCCGGCTTCGTTGAGGACTTCTTGCCACTTGGATGAAGACTTCTCACAGCTTGATGAGGATGGATGTCCGGTCTTTAAAAACTGTAAGTGGATCTTCGGGGGTTAATGTTAGGTTTTATTAAGGGTTTATTGGGTGGATTTTATTTTTAGATTAGGTTTTGGGCACAGAAAAAGAGCTAAATGCCCTTTTAAGGGCAATGTCCATCCAAATGCCCTTTTTAGGGCAATGGGGATCTTAGTTTTTTTTAGCTAGGATTTTATTTGGGGGTAGTTGTGTGGGTGGTAGGTTTTACTATTGGGGGTTGTTTGCATTTTTTTTTTTACAGGTAAAGGAGATGATTTCTTTGGGGCAATGCCCTGCAAAAGGCCCTTTTAAGGGCTATTGGCTGTTTAGTTTAGGCTAGGGTTTTTTTTTATTTTGGGGGGGCTTTTTTATTTTAATAGGGCTATTAGATTAGGTGTAATTAGTTTAAATATTTGATCATTTCTTTTTTATTTTGTGTAATTTAGTGTTTATTTTTTTTTGTAATTTAGTTAATTGTATTTAATTAATGTAATTTATATAACTGTAGTGTAATGATAGGTGTTAGTGTAAGACAGGGTAGGTTTTATTTTACAGGTAAATTTGTATTTATTTATTATTATTTAGTTAATAACTATTTAATAACTAGTCTACCTAGTTAAAATAAATACAAACTTAGCTGTGAAATAAAAATAAAACCTAAGCTAGCTACAATGTAACTATTAGTTATATTGTAGCTAGCTTAGGGTTTATTTTACAGGTAAGTATTTAGTTTTAAATAGGAATTATTTAGTTAATGATAGTAAGTTTTATTTAGATTTATTTTAATTATATTAAAGTTAGGGGTGTTAGGGTTAGGGTTAGACTTAGGGTTAGGTTTAGGGGTTAATATATTTATTTAGTGTTAGTGATGTGGGAGGCCAGAGGTTTAGAGGTTAATAACTTTAGTATAGTGGCGGCGGCGATGTTGGGGGCGGCAGATTAGGGGTTAATAAGTGTAGGTAGGTGGTGGCGACGTTGGGGGCGGCAGATTAGGGGTTAATAAGTATAATGTAGGTGTCGGTGATGTCGGGGGCGGCAGATTAGGGGTGTTTAGACTCAGGATTTATGTTAGGGTGTTAGGTTTAAACATACATTTTATTTCCCCATAAGAATAAATGGGGCTGCGTTATGGAGCTTTACGCTCCTTTATTGCAGGTGTTAGGTTTTTTTTTTGCCGGCTCTCCCCATTGATGTCTATGGGGAAATCGTGCACGAGCACGTAAAACCAGCCTGTACTTTGCCTGTACATAGCAAATGTATCCCAAGTTCCATGAGACAATGTCTCTATTAACGTTTTGCTATAAACACATTAAAATTAAGAACTGAATGCTCTTGAATCGAATTCAGAGATCTATTTTCCTTTTCCACAATAACACTGCATTAAAAAGATTTCATAGGAAAAACAATACTTCTTATGGTACCTTAATAGAGCACACGGACGGACTGTACACCTCTTAAGTGCCTGGGTCTACTGCAGGGGAAAAGAAGTCGGTCTCTTACCGTACTTTCGCTGTGGCACAGGTGTCTTCACAGTTGCTGTCCATCACTTCCTGGTTGGTCCACGTGGTCTCTCCAAGCCTATCCTGTGGCTGAGTTCAGAGATGTAGTTCCGTGCTTATCCGTAATTTCTACACTGAGCATAGTTTTTCTATGATGGAATTTAAGGAAAAAAGTCCCTTTTTTAATCCAACCATTCCTTGGTTTTCTTTGGTTTCAGGGTAACGGTGCTTATAGGCCGGCTATCATCAAACGCGTTTCGCTATGTTCCACGGCTCTATCAAGATGATTCTCAGCAGTGACTAATGTCCTTATAAAGCTGTCTCGATTGCAGTGATTGGACACACAATTGACTTGGCCTAATATCCGGTTTTCCTTAAGGTGGAATTTTTTAAGTAGGATTAGTCAAATAATATTTGTAACACATTTATGATTCATTTACTCTTTTGAATAATTGGGTAAACACTTGCAAATAGACAGGACAAATAATTACTTCTATACAGAAATGGTGACTTTAACAATTATAGAAAAATAAAAAATAAAAAACTTAAAAACTATATAAAATATATAAACACAGATTTTAGCATTTAAGACCGCTCAGGGCAGGCAACTTCTCATTTAAAAACATTTAATTAAGAAGCAGTGTATCTCTGTCAATTTTGGGACCATAAGAGTTTGAAGTCATCTCATATCTTACGACTTGGGCCCACTGAGATCGCTACAGGAAAAAAAAGAGGAGAAGGCGCCATTTTATTAACCTGACCACGCTGGCATTCTTTTACTGTGAATAGCTCCAGTATTACGGCACTATCACGGACTGTGTAACTTTTTTGACATGGATCCTCACCTTTCACATTCTGGGGCCATTGATATTCTAGCAGCGTTTGAACGGAAAATGGACTGGTACTTTAAAGACTTATCACACCTCTTACATCAGGAGCTCGTAAGCTTTGGCGTCAGCTATCAGAATTGGGAGCCTGAGAAACATGGTGGGAACGCTATTCTGAGCCCTCCGGATTACACGCAGTCTGAATACACAGCGGACCCAACCTATGAACAGAATATGCTGAAACAACTAACGCATCATGAAAGTCGGTCTGAATCGATCCCTGTGAGTGAAATACCCCCACCGTTACATATACTGGAGTGGTCTCCTTCTGCTCAGTGCCTGCAAGCCGAGATTCATAGCCTACACCAGATGCCGGTTAGATGGAGCTCCCTAGACTTAACGCCCCAAGTTACGTGTAATGACTTACCCTGCATTCCGGCCATTTCGACTGACCTCGACTGGCAGCAGCTTGGTCCCGGTACTGCAGCTCTTGGGGATACAACCGGAGTCTCCCTCCCTGCTTCAAGAGACACAGAGGACCCTACCTTCAGCTTTCTAGCGATGCGGACGGTCGCTGGAAAACGTCAAGCCCAAATCGGAGAGCAGCTTCTGAGCGGCGTACCCTTAAATACAACCTCCGCTCCATGTGTCTCACGCTCAGACCTTCCGGATCGCAGTACTTTCTTTGGAGATACCTGCTTATGTTTGCACCCTGGGAATGCCATGCGTCTGTTGGAAGCCGGCCCTGAATCAGTCGCAAAAACTAAGGCCTGCATAACAAAGGCCCTTCCAGCGAGGCTCACTCTCAAGACGGGTATGGGGTAATAGACTTGGTAAAAGCCTCAACACTTTAATTACTGGGGTCCTAGAACGTTAAACCAGACTGTTTTTTCTTGTGCTAATTGTTGTGTGACACCTTAACATGCATAACTCTACCGGAGGAATGTTTCTAGCTCACAGTTACAATTTTATGTTTATTATATAGTCTGTTAGACTTGTAATCTCCTTTCATTCAATTATATTTATATTTTCTAGTGTTCCACTTAAAATGTTAGATCGCACATGTTTATTCACATGGGCCGGCGTACCAGGAGACAGCCCATTGATGTTTATTTTTATCTTTAAAACTGTGGTGGGGTAACAGCTCCGGTATAAAATCGGATATTTAAGTAAACTAGCCAGACTGCCCTCTTGGGATAATGATATTATGACACTTTAATGAGAGCAATTCTATTTGAGAATAATGTCTAGTTCATAGTTATTGATTCTTGTTTATCACACACCCTGGTAGCAGTTATTATCCACACAGTTAATGCTAATTACTATACATCTCATTTTAGCTGCCGGACTTAACTTCTTCTTTAGGACTATAGCAGCTATATAACTCCAAATGCAAATTGTTACTACATTGTATAAGATGCCCTGATGATCCATATATAATCTGAGTGGTCAGAACAGTACTGAGATTTTATATTAGTGATGCAGCTCTAAACCACTAAATGTGATCTCTATTAGTTTCACCCTTACCACCTTCCTAATAGCTGTAATGTTAGTAGATCTTTATATACAATATATGTATCATATTTTAAGGTAACTACCCCCCTATTTAATTTATTTCACAGGTCTACTTTCCCTATATACCCTATAGATCTACCTGGGTCTACATTTTATATAAAGCATTGTTGGAGATACCTAATGGAAGTTAGATTCCTACTATTATACTGTGGACGCTCTTATCCCTCCCACACGCAATAGATATGATCTATTATAATAGGTACGCTGACCCTGAATACCTCTACATTTAGGTAGATATAACACAATGTTGGCGTCCCTGGCCAGATATTTGGCTGTTGATCATGAAACACCCCTGCTTATGTTTATATAAGTATATACTTTGGAAGCTATGCGTCCTGGGAGACATTTAACCAGGGATCTGAAATTGAACAAAGTACCCTGATCAGGAAATTATGCTTAACTCCGCCTGTTGGGACACAGTCTGCCAGGCTGAGTCTTTAGTCATGAACCCAGTACTTGCTGTACTCCTATTATTACTTTATCTTTGCCTTATTGCAGCATCTGTTCAAATCCTCCTACTTAGCTGCAAAGCAATGAAAACCTGATACATACCACGCCCAAGAGTTTTTAGCCATTCAACAATATTATTATATAAGAATATTGAACTTTAGAAATCTGGTCTATTAAGTATATAATCGTCTGACATATATATCTAAGTTTAGTATTCACTCATATCCCCAAGCATATCTACCTCAATTTGTTACTAGCTTCCCAAAGAGGTACACAAAGTACTTTGTAATAGAGCATTACCAAATGCTATACCTATTCCATTCCCATGTTCCATAGCTATTTGGCACTTTCCAAAGCTGTATATTCGATCCCATACACATGTTAGATAGGTCCCCCATTTCATAGTTATATGAATCTCTTTCTATAATATTGTAATGTATACCCTTATTAAGAGGTGCCTCTGGGGCCTATAACTGACAGTCTCTAACATCTTACCCTTAATACTAACCTTATAACCTTTTGTAACATTCAGTAGCTACCTGACAGTCGAAGAAACTATTTAATGCCTTACTATAAGATTAGCTCTCTCTCCCTGCTTGGTAGACTCCGCCCCTCAAATCTCCCCATATACTTAGAGCGGCTTTTGCCCGCTGCTATTCCTTTCCCCTTTATATACGTTGGCCCAAGAGTGGCCAATACATATGCCAATTCTCCACAAGCTGATACTATTATTCTAGATAGCTCAAAGTGCGCTTTTTATTCCATTGTGGAGATCATATATTACATAATATACTATAAAATGAAGTTCTATTGTATTTTGCGCAATTCCTTATCTTTTATTGTATTCAGACTTGATATGCCAATTTATTCATATATGTTCATCCTGCTAGTATCAATGTACAAATAATGTATTCACCTTCTCAATGTAACATTTATTTAAGGGCAAACCTTGTTTGTTAATTTCTATTTTAACTTCAATAAAAAATTACTTTAAAAAAAAAATAAAAAAAAAATATATATATATATATAAACACAATTATCTGTTTAAAAACCCATATTGACGTCTATTCTTACATATAAAGGAGATTAATATATTTTTAGGGATATATACTTATATTTGTGATTTTAATAAAAAATGTAATTTGACAATGGATAACCAATTAAAAGTCAATAGGCGGGATGTTCATTGGCTTTAGCTTCTATCATAACAACAGTCCATAAATTAAACATAATGAGGCCTATTTATCAAGCCATCAACTGTGCTGCATTTGCCGGCACCAATACGCTTGCCTGACATCGCCTAACATTGCTGCCGCAGACCTGAATACGCTCTCCATATTTAACAAAAAAGCTGTCAAAAAGCCGCGCACCAAGTACGGGGCGATGAGCAGTGGACTGTTGTAAACTAACAGTCATCGATCTCGCTGCTATTCGGCTTTTTCCCAGCTTTATTTGTATACTGTCACTAAGCACCGCCACTATACTAAACTGTTTAACCCCTATCCCACTGCTCCCGGAGCCCACCGCCACTCTAATAAAGTTATTAACCCCTATTCCGCCACTCCCGGAGCCCACCGCCACTCTAATAAAGTTATTAACCCCTATTCCGCCGCTCCCGGAGCCCACCGCCACCTACATTATGTTATTAACCCCTAATCTGCTGCCCCCTACACCGCCGCCACCTACATTATGTTATTAACCTCTATCCCACCGCTCCCGGAGCCGCAATTAAATAAAGTTATTTACCCCTAAACCCCTAAACCGCCAGCTTCCCACATCGCCATAAACTAAATTAACCTATTAACCCCTAAACCTAACAACTCACTAACTTTATATTAAATATTAACTATTATACTAAAATTATATTAAACTATATTAAATTAATAATTAATCTACTCTAACTTTTATACGAAAATTACATTAAACTATATTAAATTAATTATTAATCTACCCTAACTTTTATACTAAAATTACATTAAACTACAAATTAAATTAACTATATTATATATTTAAACAACTAACCCTACTCAAATAATTAAAATCTACACTAAAAAATTACTAAATTACTAAAAACGAACGACTAAGTTACAAAAAATAACAAACACTAAGTTACACAAAAAAATAAAAACTAAGTTACAAAAAATAAAAAACAAATGATCAAAGATTTAAACTAATTGACCTAATCTAAGGGCCCTATGAAAATAAAAAAGCCCCACAAAATAAAAAAACCCTAACCTACAATAAACTACAAATAGCCCGTAAAAGGGCCATTTGCGGGGCATTGCCCCAAATAAATCAGCTCTTTTACCTGTAAATAAAAAAATACAAATATCCCCCAACAGTAAAACCCACCACCCACACAACCAACCCCCCAAATAAAAACCTAATCTAAAAAAAACCTAAGCTCCCCATTGCCCTGAAAAGGGCATTTGGATGGGCATTGCCCTTAAAAGGGCATTTAGCTCTATTGCTGCCCAAAGCCCTAACCTAAAAATAAAACCCACCCAATACACCCTTAAAAATCCTAATACTAACCCCAGAAGATTCACTTAGAGTTTTGAAGATCCAACATCCATCCTCCAAGAAGCTGGCAGAAGTCTTCATCCAAGCGGCCGAAGTCTTCCTCCAAGCCTGCAGAAGTCTTCACCCAGATGACATCTTCTATCTTCATTCATCCAGCGTGGAGCGGCTCCATCTTCAAGACATCCGACACAGAGCATCCTCTTCAATCGACGGCTTCTTCGGAATGAAGGTTCCTTTAAAAGACGTCATCCAAGATGTTGTCCTTTAGATTCCGATTGGCTGATAGAATTCTATCAGCCAATCGGAATTAAGGTTGAAAAAATCCTATTGGCTGTTGCAATCAGCCAATAGGATTGAAGTTCAATCCTATTGGCTGATCCAATCACCAAATAGGATTGAGCTTGTATTCTATTGGCTGTTCCAATCAGCCAATAGAATGCCAGCTCAATCCTATTGGCTGGGTGGGTTTTATTTTTAGGTTAGGGCTTTGGGCAGCAATAGAGATAAATGCCCTTTTAAGGGCAATGCCCATACAAATGCCCTTTTCAGGGCAATGGGGAGCTTAGATTTTTTTAGATTAGTTTTTTTTTGGGGGGTTGGTTGCTTGGGTGGTGGGTTTTACTGTTGGGGGGGTATTTGTATTTTTTATTTACAGGTAAAAGAGTTGATTTCTTTGGGGCAATGCCCCGCAAAAGACCCTTTTATGGGCTATTTGTAGTTTATTGTAGGTTAGGGTTTTTTTTATTTTGGGGGGGCTTTTTTTATTTTCATAGGGCCCTTAGATTAGGTGTAATTAGTTTAAATCTTTGATAATTTCTTTTTTATTTTTTGTAACTTAGTGTTTATTTTTTTGTGTAACTTAGTGTTTGTTATTTTTTGTAACTTAGTTGTTAGTTTTTTGTAATTTAGTAATTTTCAGTGTAGATTTAAATTATTTGAGTAGGGTTAGGTGTTTAAATATAGGCAAAAAGATTTCACCTCGAACGATGAAGTAAATCAGCCGTCCAATGCGCCAAGATGGTGGGTATAAAATTTACTTTTATTTGGCAAATGCAGGTAAAAGTTCTTGTAACATAGTACAAATGTGTATCAAATATCACAGCTAGTGAACCAGTTAGCATCTATTCACCTCTCCAACATGTTTCGTGCCTGAACCGGCACTTCGTCAGGGATAGGGTTAACAGTGATTGGTGCAGTTTAAAAACATGTAATAGCCTATCATGAATGACATGGATCTCTAAGCCTATCAGATCATGTGTTACTTTACACATCATGAACTTATTATAACAATATAGGTCCACATTCAAATAGGAATTCTTACATGTATTAAAAATTTAATATTAGAAATTAACATTAGAAATTAACTCCTATACATATAGGTGAAATAGGAAACGTGGCCTGAAATTAAGCGATTTCTTGGTCGGAACATTATCAGTAATACTCATTGTTGTGAATCACATTCTATTTGCAAATTCACTGCTATGTTAGCAATTTTATGAAATATATATATATATACTTGCGAACAAAGAGTACATATTGTTATAATAAATCCTGAGGGATGGTATTTGCTTTAATATTGCAATATCGCAATGTCGGACTCGTAAGGCATCTTGGACAATAATGATATTTGCTTTGGTTTTAGTTTTAGTTTTAATGTTTTAATCAGGCCCGGCGCTTGCATATAGGCAGCTAGGCAACCGCCTTAGTGTGCACCAGCAGTGGGGCGCAAAATTGTCAGTGACTCAGAGCAGTGTGTGTTTTATATATTTTTATTTTTTTGACATATGTTATCAGTGGCGGAGATCTGCTACTTAGGACTCCCGGCGTCTCCCAGTAGGCAGCAGCGCAGCAGTGCAGCACCATTTCCGGCCTCTAAGGTGCCAAAGTTTGGTCCCTTAACAGAACACCGGTGTAAGACTAAGCTCCTCCTACATCTGGTCCCTAAAGCGCGGGCCGCCCTCTGTCAACTATCACCCACCACCTCTTGTTCAAGAAGACAGCACAGCAGACAGGTACTTAGCGTTAGCGTGCGGTGTTTGTGACAGTGACGCGTGTCACCCTGCTCTGCTCCTCAACCGCTCTCGGCTCTGAGATTTTAATTGTATGGCATTGCTGTTCATGCTGTAAGTGGTTGGATGTGCACCAAAATATCTTTTGTTGTTTTGTAATTATTTTGGTCACTTTGGTAGCACTCCCACAATGTGTGTGTTAAGTTTAAACAGTCCTTTTGTGGTGTGCGTAACCAAAAAAACCCCTCTGTTGTATTTCTTAAATAGGGAGCTGACCATATCCCTCCCCTTTGGTTACTGCACGCCACCCAGCCCAGGTGTGTTCCTGATAAATATACTCAATAAGCTAGAAAGCTTCACACTGTGTAGACATGACTTGCTGCAGTGTGGAAACTGGTTAGTATAGGACCGGTCTGATGTGGGACACCTTGTAAGTGGTAGACTGGCTTAGCAGAATATGATCATATTGTGTGACTAAGATCCCATTTCATTTAAAGGCATTTTTTAAAAAGCAAAAAAATTTTTGCAGCATAAATATAAGTCAATACTATTGCAAGATGTTAATCTCAATTTTATTTGAACTATGCAAATATATTTAGCAGATAGAAGTATATTTGTTTTTGCAGCACAAATATAAGCTCATATTATTGCGAGATGTTTATCCCAATCTTATTAGAAGCTATGTAAGTATATTTGGCAGACAGAAGCATATACTAATATGCCATGAAAGAGTGGACTTAAGTGGTTGGATGTGCACCAAAATATCTTTTGTTGTTTTGTAATTATTTTGGTCACTTTGGTAGCACTCCCACAATGTGTGTGTTAAGTTTAAACAGTCCTTTTGTGGTGTGCGTAACCAAAAAACCCCTCTGTTGTATTTCTTAAATAGGGAGCTGACCATATCCCTCCCCTTTGGTTACTGCACGCCACCCAGCCCAGGTGTGTTCCTGATAAATATACTCAATAAGCTAGAAAGCTTCACACTGTGTAGACATGACTTGCTGCAGAGTGGAAACTGGTTAGTATAGGACCGGTCTGATGTGGGACACCTTGTAAGTGGTAGACTGGCTTAGCAGAATATGATCATATTGTGTGACTAAGATCCCATTTCATTTAAAGGCATTTTTTAAAAAGCAAAAAAATGTTTGCAGCATAAATATAAGTCAATACTATTGCAAGATGTTAATCTCAATTTTATTTGAACTATGTAAATATATTTAGCAGATAGAAGTATATTTGTTTTTGCAGCACAAATATAAGCTCATATTATTGCGAGATGTTTATCCCAATCTTATTAGAAGCTATGTAAGTATATTTGGCAGACAGAAGCATATACTAATATGCCATGAAAGAGTGGACTTAAGTGGTTGGATGTGCACCAAAATATCTTTTGTTGTTTTGTAATTATTTTGGTCACTTTGGTAGCACTCCCACAATGTGTGTGTTAAGTTTAAACAGTCCTTTTGTGGTGTGCGTAACCAAAAAAACCCTCTGCTGTATTTCTTAAATAGGGAGCTGACCATATCCCTCCCCTTTGGTTACTGCACGCCACCCAGCCCAGGTGTGTTCCTGATAAATATACTCAATAAGCTAGAAAGCTTCACACTGTGTAGACATGACTTGCTGCAGTGTGGAAACTGGTTAGTATAGGACCGGTCTGATGTGGGACACCTTGTAAGTGGTAGACTGGCTTAGCAGAATATGATCATATTGTGTGACTAAGATCCCATTTCATTTAAAGGCATTTTTTAAAAAGCAAAAAAATTTTTGCAGCATAAATATAAGTCAATACTATTGCAAGATGTTAATCTCAATTTTATTTGAACTATGTAAATATATTTAGCAGATAGAAGTATATTTGTTTTTGCAGCACAAATATAAGCTCATATTATTGCGAGATGTTTATCCCAATCTTATTAGAAGCTATGTAAGTATATTTGGCAGACAGAAGCATATACTAATATGCCATGAAAGAGTGGACTTAAGTGGTTGGATGTGCACCAAAATATCTTTTGTTGTTTTGTAATTATTTTGGTCACTTTGGTAGCACTCCCACAATGTGTGTGTTAAGTTTAAACAGTCCTTTTGTGGTGTGCGTAACCAAAAAACCCCTCTGTTGTATTTCTTAAATAGGGAGCTGACCATATCCCTCCCCTTTGGTTACTGCACGCCACCCAGCCCAGGTGTGTTCCTGATAAATATACTCAATAAGCTAGAAAGCTTCACACTGTGTAGACATGACTTGCTGCAGAGTGGAAACTGGTTAGTATAGGACCGGTCTGATGTGGGACACCTTGTAAGTGGTAGACTGGCTTAGCAGAATATGATCATATTGTGTGACTAAGATCCCATTTCATTTAAAGGCATTTTTTAAAAAGCAAAAAAATGTTTGCAGCATAAATATAAGTCAATACTATTGCAAGATGTTAATCTCAATTTTATTTGAACTATGTAAATATATTTAGCAGATAGAAGTATATTTGTTTTTGCAGCACAAATATAAGCTCATATTATTGCGAGATGTTTATCCCAATCTTATTAGAAGCTATGTAAGTATATTTGGCAGACAGAAGCATATACTAATATGCCATGAAAGAGTGGACTTAAGTGGTTGGATGTGCACCAAAATATCTTTTGTTGTTTTGTAATTATTTTGGTCACTTTGGTAGCACTCCCACAATGTGTGTGTTAAGTTTAAACAGTCCTTTTGTGGTGTGCGTAACCAAAAAAACCCTCTGTTGTATTTCTTAAATAGGGAGCTGACCATATCCCTCCCCTTTGGTTACTGCACGCCACCCAGCCCAGGTGTGTTCCTGATAAATATACTCAATAAGCTAGAAAGCTTCACACTGTGTAGACATGACTTGCTGCAGTGTGGAAACTGGTTAGTATAGGACCGGTCTGATGTGGGACACCTTGTAAGTGGTAGACTGGCTTAGCAGAATATGATCATATTGTGTGACTAAGATCCCATTTCATTTAAAGGCATTTTTTAAAAAGCAAAAAAATTTTTGCAGCATAAATATAAGTCAATACTATTGCAAGATGTTAATCTCAATTTTATTTGAACTATGTAAATATATTTAGCAGATAGAAGTATATTTGTTTTTGCAGCACAAATATAAGCTCATATTATTGCGAGATGTTTATCCCAATCTTATTAGAAGCTATGTAAGTATATTTGGCAGACAGAAGCATATACTAATATGCCATGAAAGAGTGGACTTAAGTGGTTGGATGTGCACCAAAATATCTTTTGCTGTTCATGCTGTAGACTGGATTATAGTTTTCAGTATTAAGAGATAGGGAAACGTACCTTTTTTCATATTTAATAACACCAAAAATACTCTATTGCAGGTTTGTGAACACTCTCGGTACATGCAAAAACTATATTAAGTTAATTGATTCAATTCATTTGCACTATCCAAAGTTATAAGAACCAAAAAAGCAGGATTTGAATTTTGAAGGATCAGTAAACTTTACTTTTTTCAGAGTGTCTAAACATGATTTATTGTTATATTAATCTAAATGGGCAATATGCATTTACTTTATAAAAACAACTATTATATAAATTAGACCCACTACAAAATCCTAAAGCCATCCGTTTCTGCCCAGCTTAAGACAGCCTACTGAAAAGTAGGCGAGGCATTGATTGGAACCGTCCAAATGATGATGCATTCAGAATGATGAGCCTTTCCATAATTATTATTATGCAATATGCATCCTTGCTCCCAACTGCATGAGTGTGCCTTCTGTGCATGCGATTGGGATTATGCGATCCTGCATAATAATAATTCTGCAGAGAAATTGTGATCAGGTTTTCTTCTTCTGCGCTTGACTTCCAACCGGATGGGCTGTCGCTGTCACTGGCTATAATGACTGCGGTCTGAAAGTGCACATGTGGTAAGGCACTGCGCATGCGTGCGCCTCAGGAATTTGGCACCTAGGTTATATGATGAGCCTCCGTTATATGATAAGTATAATTAATGTTATGGAGGCTTAGAAATTATTAAATATATAAATATATATATATATATATAGTGTGGGTGTATATATATATATATATATATATATATATATATATATATATATATATATATATATATATATATATATATATATATATATATATATATATATATATATATATATAATGTCTTAGAAAGGATTGCACAATCAAACCAACAATACTGCCAAGGTGCTCTGCTGACATCAAATCAAGTATTTCCAAAAAGCAGGCACTCACTGGACTTTTCTTAAAACATATAAATTTATTTCAAAAAGTTAAGACAAACATTTCGGCACTGCATTGTGCCTTTGTCAATTTCATAACAAAAAACGAACAAGCAGAGTGCAGCTCCACACCCCAAAATCAATATTTACACAATAAAAACATACCCTTTAAATAGTGTCTGAACTCCTAGCAAAATACCACCATTAATCTGATCTGTATACGCCGTTCCAAACACTCAGTACTGACGTCACGCTGACACGCTAGTCGTGCCTAGCGTGATGACGCATAGCACGGCATTGCCATAGCAACGTCAGAAGCGTCTCATCGGCGTATTTGCCGGATGATAGGGAACCTCCGGATTTGCTGTGCGCATGCTCACTACTTAGTATTACAGCTAACATAGCCGTTACCCTTGGTAATAGTAGTGAACCAAACGTATTAACACAACAACAAACCCTCCGGGTGTTACCCACATATGGCTAAGATAGAACTGAACAACTTATTACACTAATGTCACAGATGTGAAACCTATATTAGGTATCTCACAATGCGCTGGAACATAAAATTATGGAGCATCCAATGCAGACAACAGCTGCTATCTAGCTCTGTCACCATGTCGCATTGTGTTACCTTGGTTAGGTTCATAAAACACATAATCGTTATAGTGCAATAATAGCTCAGTATTACAGATATTCTATCACAAGCAGAACAGATGAAATAAATACAAAGACAAAAATAGATTAATACTATAACATATACAAAAAGGACCTACACCCATTAATATTAAAAAATAACCCCCTATGCACTTCAAGCCAATAGGAATATGGTAGATGGTATTAGATTAAAAGCGGACACCCTAGACCCTTCTTTGTCTTCTGGGCAATAAGTTAATAGGTTATTTCTAATAAAAAGGGCTAAAGTCCAAAGTGGTGTTAAGTCCCTTCGGGGCCAGATATCCATCTGCTTTCACATTGGAGTCGTTTTTTACCTCTATCTCCACCCCTTGAGTTCGGGGTGATATGATCTATGAGCATAGATCTAATGCTGGACACCGGTTGTTTGAAAAGTGCACAGTGGCGTGCCACTGGTTTTTCCGACTCACCACTCTTTAAAGCCACACGGATGGCATGGCGATGATTTGCCATCCTGTCACGGAAGGAGGTGGTCGTTTTTCCTATGTACACAAGAGAACATGGACAAGTAAGCATGTAGATCACAAAAGTGCTGGTGCAACTAAGGCGGTAATTTATTTTAAACCGCTGATTTTTATGGGGATGTTGGAAGGAATCTCACTTGCACATACTATTACATGTGGTACAGCTCCCACAGGGGAAGCAACCCTTTTTTGATGACTTCAGCCATGTCTACTTTCTGTAGTGGTCCACAGGGTCAGATTTAATGAGGATATCCCTCAAATTTCTTGCCCTCCGGTAGACCAACCTTTTAGCTGTCATCTTCTGAAACGGTAAGGTGGGATCAGTGCCAACCACAGGCCAATGGCGGCGTACAGCATTTGATATACGCTCACAACCAGGTGTAAACGTGGTAATTAAATTGAGTTGTTCCGGTGTATCCTTGATAGGAGGTTTGGTATCATATGTGGTATCTGGCCTCAGTAATTTCTCTTGAATATCACAGATATCCTTCATCGGATAGCCCCTTCTGTTCAATTTTTCGCCCATTTCTTTCACTTGAATCATCTGTAAGGGTGTCTCGCTGTTATTTCTCAGTGCCCTGGTGAGCTGGGAGGTGAGAATACCCTTTTTCTGGTGTTTAGGGTGAAAGCTACTGGCGTGTAATAATGAATTGCGGTCTGTGGGCTTGGTGTACAACTTGGTACCAAACCGCCAATTGCCAGAGTCATTCACCCTGAACACATTAAGGTCCAAAAAATTCACACTTTCCGAACTGAATTCTAATTTGAATCTGATCGGGCTGGCCATGAGGTTTAGATGTGACACCCACTCACGCAATGACAATTCACCACCTCTCCATATAAGGAACACATCATCGATGTAGCGGGTATAAAAAGTCACTTGGGGATGTTCAAATGGTTTCATGAGTTCTTGCTCATATCATGCCATATAGATATTTGCGTAAGTGGGTGCCACATTCGACCACATGGCCGTACCAGCCACCTGCAGATAGTAACAATCCTCAAACTTAAAATAGTTTTTCTCCAAACAGATGAATTCAATCGGTGGACCTATGTAATGATCATTATTAGTCACCATGGACCTGACAGCCTCCACCCCCTCCACATGGGGGATCACAGTATAGAGGCTGTCAACGTCCATGGTGACCAAAATGTCATCCTGCTGTAAATCAGTAAAGCCTGCAAGTATCCTGAGTAGGCTAGGTGAGTCTTGTAGGTATGCCCTAGTATTCTTGGCAATTACCTGCAAAAAGGAATCAATATAGATGGCAAGGTTAGTAAGAACTGAACCCCGGGCAGAAACTATAGGTCTGCCCGGGGGGGTTCACAAGTGTTTTATGAACCTTCGGTAGGAGATATAGTACAGGGACTTTTGGGTGATCAGTTATCAGGAAAGTTAATTCCTTTTCATTAATGAAGCCTGCCTCCAAGCTACACTGTAAAAAAGCATTAATAGCTGCCTTATATATATGAGTAGGATTAACTCTCAATTTTACGTATGTATTTGAATCGGCTAATTGTCGCAAGGCCTCTTGTCTATAATCAGTGTAGTCAAGTACAACGAAAGATCCACCCTTGTCGGCGGGGCGGACAATGAGTTAGGCAGCGATAGATCGGTCATTGTCCGCCCCGCCGACAAGGGTGGATCTATCGTTGTACTTGACTACACTGATTATAGACAAGAGGCCTTGCGACAATTAGTCGATTCAAATACATACGTAAAATTGAGAGGTAATCCTACTCATATATATAAGGCAGCTATTGATGCTTTTTTACAGTGTAGCTTGGAGGCAGGCTTCATTAATAAAAAAGGAATTAACTTTCCTGATAACTGATCACCCAAAAGTCCCTGTACTATATCTCCTACCGAAGGTTCATAAAACACTCGTGAACCCCCCGGGCAGACCTATAGTTTCTGCCCGGGGTTCAGTTCTTACTAACCTTGCCATCTATATTGATTCCTTTTTGCAGGTAATTGTCAAGAATACTAGGGCATACCTACAAGACTCACCTAGCCTACTAAGGATACTTGGAGGCTTTACTGATTTACAGCAGGATGACATTTTGGTCACCATGGACGTTGATAGCCTCTATACTGTGATCCCCCATGTGGAGGGGGTGGAGGCTGTCAGGTCCATGGTGACTAATAATGATCATTACATAGGTCCACCGATTGAATTCATCTGTGAATTGTTGACTATCTGTTTGGAGAAAAACTATTTTAAGTTTGAGGATTGTTACTGTCTGCAGGTGGCTGGTATGGCCATGGGGTCAAATGTGGCACCCACTTACGCAAATATCTATATGGCATGGTATGAGCAAGAACTCATGAAACCATTTGAACATCCCCAAGTGACTTTTTATACCTGCTACATCGATGATGTGTTCCTTATATGGAGAGGTGGTGAATTGTCATTGCGTGAGTGGGTGTCACATCTAAACCTCATGGCCAGCCCGATCAGATTCAAATTAGAATTCAGTTCGGACAGTGTGACTTTTTTGGACCTTAATGTGTTCAGGGTGAATGACTCTGGCAATTGGCGGTTTGGTACCAAGTTGTACACCAAGCCCACAGACCGCAATTCATTATTACACGCCAGTAGCTTTCACCCTAAACACCAGAAAAAGGGTATTCTCACCTCCCAGCTCACCAGGGCACTGAGAAATAACAGCGAGACACCCTTACAGATGATTCAAGTGAAAGAAATGGGCGAAAAATTGAACAGAAGGGGCTATCCGATGAAGGATATCTGTGATATTCAAGAGAAATTACTGAGGCCAGATACCACATATGATACCAAACCTCCTATCAACCTAACTTAATTTAATTACCACGTTTACACCTGGTTGTGAGCGTATATCAAATGCTGTACGCCGCCATTGGCCTGTGGTTGGCACTGATCCCACCTTACCGTTTCAGAAGATGACAGCTCCAAGGTTGGTCTACCGGAGGGCAAGAAATTTGAGGGATATCCTCGTTAAATCTGACCCTGTGGACCACTACAGAAAGGAGACATGGCTGAAGTCATCAAAGAAGGGTTGCTTCCCCTGTGGGAGCTGTACCACATGTAATAGTATGTGCAAGTGAGATTCCTTCCAACATCCCCATAAAAATCAGCGGTTTAAAATAAATTACCGCCTTAGTTGCACCAGCACTTTTGTGATCTACATGCTTACTTGTCCATGTTATTTTGTGTACATAGGAAAAACGACCACATCCTTCCGTGACAGGATGGCAAATCATCGCCATGCCATCCGTGTGGCTTTAAAGAGCGGTGAGTCGGACCAACCAGTGGCATGCCACTGTGCCCTTTTCAAACATCCGGTGTCCAGCATTAGATCTATGCTCATAAATCATATCCCCCCGAACTCAAGGGGTGGAGATAGAGGTAAAAAACGACTCCAATGTGAAAGCAGATGGATATACAAGTTGGGAACTCTGGCCCCGAAGGGACTTAACACCACTTTGGACTTTAGCCCTTTTTATTAGAAATAACCTATTAACTTATTGCCCAGAAGACAAAGAAGGGTCTAGGGTGTCCGCTTTTAATCTAATACCATCTACCTTATTCCTATTGGCTTGAAGTGCATAGGGGGTCATTTTTTTATTTTAATGGGTGTAGGTCCTTTTTGTATATGTTATAGTATTAATCTATTTTTGTCTTTGTATTTATTTCATCTCTTCTGCTTGTGATAGAATATCTGTAATACTGAGCTATTATTGCACTATAACGATTATGTGTTTTATGAACCTAACCAAGGTAACACAATGAGACATGGTGACAAAGCTAGATAGCAGCTGTTGTCTGCATTGGATGCTCCATAATTTTATGTTCCAGCGCATTGTGAGATACCTAATATAGGTTTCACATCTGTGACATTAGTGTAATAAGTTGTTCAGTTCTATCTTAGCCAAATGTGGGTAACACCCGGAGGGTTTGTTGTTGTGTTAATACGTTTGGTTCACTAATATTACCAAGGGTAACGGCTATGTTAGCTGTAATACTAAGTGGTGAGCATGCGCACAGCAAATCCGGAGGTTCCCTATCATCCGGCAAATACGCCGATGAGACGCTTCTGACGTTGCTATGGCAATGCCGTGCTATGCGTCATCACGACTAGCATGTCAGCGTGACACACAAATATATATATATATATATATATATATATATATATATATATATATATATATATATATATATATATATATATATATATATATATATATATATATATATATATATACTTTTCTTGTTTTTTTTTTTTTTTTTACATATTCTTTTTTTAATACATCTTTGTAACATTTTGTAAAAAAACAGCAATGGTTAACAGTGATTGGTGCAGTTTAAAAACATGTAATAGCCTATCATGAATGACATGGATCTCTAAGCCTATCAGATCATGTGTTACTTTACACGTCATGAATTTATTTTAGCAATATAGGTCCACATTCAAATAGGAATTCTTACATGTATTAAAAATTTAACATTAGAAATTAGCATTAGAAATTAACTCCTATAAATATAGGTGAAATAGGAAACGTGGGCTGAAATTAAGCGATTTCTTGGTCTGAACATTATCGGTAATACTCATTGTTGTGAATCACATTCTATTTGCAAATTCACTGCTATGTTAGCAATTTTATGAAATATATATATATATATATATATATATATATATATACTTGCGAACAAAGAGTACATATTGTTGTAAGAAATCCTGAGGGATGGTATTTGCTTTAATATTGCAATATCGCAATGTCGTAAGGCATCTTGGACAATAATGATATTTGCTTTGGTTTTAGTTTTAGTTTTAATGTTTTAATCAGGCCCGGCACTTGCATATAGGCATCTAGGCAACCGCCTTAGGGTGCACCAGCAGTGGGGCGCAAAATTGTCAGTGACTCAGAGCAGCCAGTGTGTGTTTTATATATTTTTATTTTTTTTACATATGTTATCAGTGGCGGAGATCTGCTGAGTTTTTAATTGTATGGCATTGCTGTTCATGCTGTAGACTGGATTATAGTTTTCAGTATTAAGACATAGGGAAAAGTACCTTTTTTCATATTTAATAACACCAAAAATACTCTATTGCAGGTTTGTGAACACTCTCGGTACGTGCAAAAGCTATATTAAGTTAATTGATTCAATTCATTTGCACTATCCAAAGTTATAAGAACCAAAAAAGCAGGATTTGAATTTTGAAGGATCAGTAACCTTTACTTTTTTCAGAGTGTCTAAACATGATTTATTTTTATATTAATCTAAATGTGCAATATGCATTTGCTTTATAAAAACAACTATTATATAAATTAGACCCACTACAAAATCCTTAAGCCATCCGTTTCTGCCCATCTTAAGACAGCCTACTGAAAAAGTAGGCGAGGCATTGATTGGAACCGTCCAAATGATGATGCATTCAGAATGATGAGCCTTTCCATAATTATTATTATGCAATATGCATCCTTGCTCCCAATTGCATGAGTGTGCTTTCTGTGCATGCGATTGGGATTATGCAATCCTGCATAATAATAATTCTGCAGAGGAATTGCGATCAGGTTTGCTTCTTCTGCGCTTGACTTCCAACCGGATGGGCTGTCGCTGTCACTGGCGATAATGACAATCAGTGGTGACTGCGGTCTGAAAGTGCACATGTGGTAAGGCACTGCGCATGCGTGCGCCTCAGGAATTTGGCACCTAGGTAGCCTCCGTTATATGAAAAACAAGGAGGGAGTGAGCGCTGAAAAAACTTAATAGGCTAAAAATAGTAATAGCTAAAGTAAAAGATTCACAATTTATTAAAGTACATATAAGGAGGGAGTGAGCGCTAAAATAGCTCAATAAGCTAAAAATCTTATATCTATAGTAAAAGATTCACAATTTTAAAAAATGTATACAAACATGAACAAGTCTAAAACATAGAATTAGAATAAAATACCTATCGCTAACATGGATCCATGGTATATCTAAAATGAAGATATAACAATATTGTAAATGAAACAATGATAAAACAAATCAAATGCAGAATCCGTGGGATCCTCTATGGATTAAGTAGGAGATCCCTTGCCTAGTACAGATACAGGTGCATATATATCAACACAGTAAAATGATATAAATGGTGTACAGGTACCAAACAGTTGAAAATAGTGAGTGAAAAAAATGTGAATAAAAATAATATTAATAGCAATGTCCAGTTTCTAAAACATACAAAAAATGCAAAAATACAAAAATGCAAAAATACAAATAGTTCCAAATATGAGTGATAGTTCAAAGTGCGAGTGAAAGTTCAAACAGTAACCAAATGTGATCCAACTGTGATATATCAACAATCCTTAGAATCCAATAGTGGTAAAACAGAAAAAAATAGAAATATTATATGCAATGTGATCCAAAGATGAGTACAAAATCGATCCAAAAATAAGATACAAATTGTGATCCAAAAATAAAATCCAAACTATTTGTAAACTCCAAAATTTTAGTATCAAATATATATAGTTGATGAAAACAAGAGAACTAAAAACAAAAAACTAGTACAAAAATAGAAAAAGGTCCAAACCTGTGAAAAAACAAAAACAAACAATAGTGCAATAAAGTTTTTACACTTTAAAATATAAGGAAATAAGCTCACCAGTATGTCTGTGTCAACGCGTTTCGGCCTGTATTAGTGTGTATATAGTGTATGTGTGTATGTATATATATATATATATATATATATATATATATATATATATATATATATATATATATATATATTTGTGTGTGTATATATATATATATATATATATATATATATATATATATATATATATATATATATATATATATTTGTGTGTATATATATATATATATATATATATATATACTTCTTTTTTTTTTACATATTCTTTTTTTAATACATCTTTGTAACATTTTGTAAAAAACAGCAATGGTATGTAATTTTTTTTAAAAAAAATTTTTTGGGGGGGCGCAAAATTTATCCTCGCCTGTGTGGCCAAAAATCCTAGCACTGGCCCTGGTTTTAATGTTGCAATATCCAAAATCTGGAGCTGTGCCAGGGATTTGTTATATTATTAAGAGATGTAAATGAAACATTGTAGATTGTGAAGTGCCACAATTATTTGCTGTCAAGAAATCTCCAATGCCTATTCCCTAGAGTGAATTCATAATGGTGGTCTCTTGTAGAGTAAATAACGATCATAAAATTACCTTTAACTAAATGTGTGTAAACTCATTAACTCGTAAATGTGAGAAAGTGCTGGCTGAATTAAAATGTGAAACATAAAAGTGCTTCGTTAATAAATACATGATCTGTAACTTAGTTAACAACATGAAAAAAAGAAGAAAGCACTGTTTACTTTGA